>NC_135569.1:5591539-5636539 GCF_964340395.1 Glandiceps talaboti
CTCTCAATCAATCTTGTGATGATTACAGCCAGCTTGTACGTTATATTTGACATGATAAAGTTAGTTGTGTTCTTCATGACTAACATTTTGTTGAGATATGCAAACGGTTAAGTCACATACATCAGCCTTTCAGTGAATGATTTTGGCGTGAGCGCGCATGGTGCTCTAGAAGTCGAAAGGTGACGACAATTGCTCACTCAAAGGTTGAATTTTACATAAAATAAAGGCAAAGCCTGATCATGTAGCTGAAATAGAGAAAGCAACGTCACAAAACCGCTAGGCCTCTATGAGTAAAGTTGAAATGACTTTGCGGAAAATTACCCTGGATTGTGAGAATCGTGCACGTGGGAGGGGGGCGCTATCTGCATGATGACTTTTGGTCTATGTGCAAATGCACATCGACCAGCCACGTGTTTATTTACTAGCACTGATGCGTGTTATCTATCTACACATGTTTACTGAGATGTAGTAAACATGTTAGCTTATGAAAAGAAAATAATCTGGACCTACACATTACTTTAGTACTTGCATCTTATTTCAGAGATAAATAAAATGCGAAAACATAAAATAACAACAATAAAAAACAAAATAAGTGAATTACGGACCAGGAATTAATTTTGTTGCATCAACGTTGTCGGACTTCTTGTCATCCAGGGACCATTTTTTTCGGCATGACCCCTTTGTGTATGACCTATATAGAGAACATTCACTCGATCTAATTTTACCTTATTCTTTTTTTCTCTTCTGATTTATTGCACATTATGCACTGGTATTGTTATTCCTACAGGGTCTTGATGGGGTGGACCGTCTCAACTGCCTGGGGACCACTTATGGAGTACACAATCAGACATCGCAATGGAATTGGCATTACCATTGTTAAAGTCTGGCAAAGATATTGACGATGTTGACTCTCTTTGTTTTTTTTGTATTGCACTTCAACCCTCCCTCTACCCAATGCAACCCTTGAACGCAATAAATTGGTTTGTAATCACCCTATATGATTCATTAGTTCCAAAAACAGGGCTGTAAATTATCGCGTCGCACGTGTATTTTAATCTCTGCTGACAAGATAATTATTTGGACACTATCTATACCCTGGTCGACCTTCATTTTATTTCAACTTGGCTCTATTGTTATAGTTCTTGTAACCTTGTTATTGTCGGTTTATATAGTCATGGGACTGTAGTCAGGTCACTGTGACCGATATGATCTCTTTTGAAGTGTTACACTAAGTCCTGTACTAAGCACTGGGATGAACATTGCGAGTGTTCTATAATATGACGTATCTTTCACTTTATTTATTTATTTATTTATTTATTTATTTATTTATTTATTTATTTATTTATTTATTTATTTATTTATTTATTTATTTATTTATTTATTTATTTATTTATTTATTTATTTATCATATATCCATCTATTGATCATCGATCGATCGATTTTTGATTGATTGATTGATCGATCGATCGATCGATCGGGCGAGTGAGTGAGTGAGTGATGGATGGATTGATTGAGCGGATTGATTGATTGATTAGGCGCAAGGACCATATGAAAAGGAGAACATTAAACGTATACAAATACTGTCACAAAAAAGTACCGCTGTTAACTTTTTTGGAAAATATGACGAGTATTTGACACTCATTTTGGAGTCTTTTGGAGATATTTCCACAACCATGTCATCTTGAGAGATCATTTTGTCTAGGTAGATATGTAGAACTGTTATAGTAAGATTTTTGTTGAGCCAGACGATAAAATGTAGCAGTGGTAGTAAGATTTTTGTTGAGCCAGACGATAAAATGTAGCAATGTTAGTGAGAATTTTGTTGAGCCAGACGATAAGATATAGCAGTGGTAGTAAGATTTTTGTTGAGCCAGACGCTAAAATGTAGCAAAATTAGTAAGATTTTTGTTGAGCCAGACATTAAAATGTAGCAATGTTAGTAAGATTTTTGTTGAGCCAGACGCTAAAATGTAGCAATGTTAATAATATTTTTGTTGAGCCAGACGATAAAATGTAGCAATGTTAGTTAGATTTTTGTCATTCCAGGTGACATTCCGTTTCATTTCATTATTTAGCATTACATAAATTGCGCGCGATTGTCAATTAACGCCAAATTGAATTATTTGTTTTACCTCCATTGTTCTTGCAGTGGTCCATTGTTGCTTCATGGGTATTAGCAGACATACATATGTATTAGATGAACACTGAATACTCCTTACTCCTTACTGCTTATTACCTATATATGAATAATCATGGGTACAACTACAAGGCGAAAAAAGTTTCAAATTTGTGTTTGTTAGCAATCGTGTATTTCATCGAGTCAGACGACTTTTGGGTTTTATTGTATGATTATGGGGATTAGCGATAGGTAAACCTTAGGGTTCTGGAGAATCATTTCATGATTTCACATGACAAAAAATTCGCTCAGTTGCATGCCAATTGAAACTTTTTTTTCTTTCAGTGGTACAATTTTTATGATATTATATATATTATAATATTTTTTACATGAACAATGCATATTCATGACTTTATCCGAAGGAAATAAGCACTCAGGAGTCATGAATATTCAATGTTCATCTAATCCATATTCATGTTTGCTAAGACCTATGAGTCACAATAGTGGTAAGTATTGGTTCAATTTCAATTGATGTTTCTTGGCAACCAAGCGACATTCATGTCATGTGAAATCATGCCATTATTCTCCAGAACCCAACGTTTATGAAAAGGCCTAATAAAAAGAAATTATGTGGTTCCTATTACGCTCAATTTTAGAATAGGTGGGGTAGGTAGAATTTTTTTTCTGTGTGAGTGTCTAGTTCAGGTTTTCCATTGATTTCCATATGGTCTCTGTGTTATTGGTATCTTTTTTATCAAATGTACAGCCATTACAGATTGCAAGAACAGTTTTTCTTTTTAAGCTGATGTCAGTTATTTCTCGTCAGAATTTTTGCGATTTTTTGAAATATTTTCTTTCTCTTGAATACGTAAACAAGTTTAGGGTCGTCAGTGAAAAGCGAGGTGGGGTCGGGTGACCGGAACCAAAAATTATTGTTTAGGCCTAATACCTTTATTTCCTGAAGTGGCTTTCCCAGGAAGGGATAATGGAAGAATTTATATGAAAAAGACGGAATATCACAGTTTCTTTGTTTGTAGTCAAAGAATGGTGAGTTGTTGCTAGCCCTAACATTGCATCGGTTATACGTTATGTTACAGCTCGTTTCATGTTAGTATTCACTTAGTCTGGCTCTATTTGATATAACTATGCTGAAACCAACAAGAAACTGCATATCCTACACTTTAAGATAGCAAGGTTGAACAGTTTCTCAAGTTGCTACATTTTATCGCAATGAAGTGAACCAAAATGTTGTCAAATGCAGACATCAAAACATTAGCGTCCGCCTGTCTGCGTCTAGTTACAGCACATTTATATGATTCATTTCATTCAGACTAAATATAACAAGAAATTGTGACTTTGCTGTCAGGTGCAGTTTCTCATTTGTTTCTGCGTGGTTGTATCAAACGGAGCCAGTGAACGCTAACATGAAATGGGTGGTCAATACAAATATTATTTTAAGTAAGTATCGACAATTGTGCCCTCAGTTACATTACAATACACTACACTGTGTTATTTATGACGAATGTGAGGTTTTACAGTTACAGGTGTGACATTGTTCATCAAAACTGAATAAACATCTCTTAAACCTTATAAATACAAATTTACAAATGGGCCACTGGAACTCGTCCAACAACCATCATGCTTTGCAATTCTTGTCTCTTAAAACCTGTATGTGAATTAAGTAGGACACTAAACGAGACAAATATACGACGAATGCCGACACGTACAAATGGACAGACCGTAATCTTGTTGCCGAGCATCTCTCGTCAAACCGGGATAAATGATTACAAGTGTTTTAATGTGATAACACTTTTAAATGGTGACCCCTGACACTAAATCGCAAGGCTGACGAGTTAAAGATAGGAGTATCACACGTACACGCAGTTCCGCTTTTTTTGGGTCACATTTCAGTCTTGTGCATGGAGTGTGGACTTTCTTTTGTGTGTTACAAATGAATGAAGTGGAAATACCGAAAAGTAAAATGGCATAGTCCTCAGTCTTTTTTTTTCTCCAAGGTGTCTATTCGTTGCTATTCTATTCTTTCCTGTATATAGTCTGTCCTTGCCGAGCCTTTGTATTCATTCGTTAAACTGTCATTGCTTTCTCTATCTGTCAAATATTTTCCTCACATTTCCTTCCCCTTTCCTTGTCTGTTTTTTCTCTGCCACCCCTCCCTCCCTCCCCTTCCCCCTCCCTTCCCTTCTCCCTTCCCTTCTCCCTTCCCTTCTCCCTTTCCTTTCCTTTCCTTTCCGTTCCTTTCCTTTCCTCTCCTTTCCTTTCCTTCCCCTTCTCTCCCCTCCCCTCCCCTCCCCTCACACAGCGAGTTTTCTCCAAATGTTGAAACTGTAACAGCAATGTCTTTCAGTTCATTCGATTCCAGCCAGCCAGCGTATAGTAGTACTCTATGATTGAGTCAGACTTCTAGAGAAAAGTACGTCGAGTGAAGGGTAACGATTGACTAGTCCTGATATTTAGGACATTTGTGATAAAAATTAGGTTATCTTGTATTTCTCTGTCTCTATACCACCTTCATACATGCACGTAATGTCTAGTTTTTTTGCTTTGAAGAAACCGATAATGATATATCGCCAAAGCGATGTCACTTGTTAGTTGGGATTTGCCTCTTTATAATTCTCCAGCATGGCTCGTCTCCAAATATCGAATAAATAAGATGACCCCCCACCCACTCTCCTTTCTTTTAGCGAAGTGAAGCTGATGTTAACTTCTAGAGTACACTAAACGCTTTTAAACCCAGAAGTTCTTCTAACATGGTGGAGTTTGTAAAACTACTGCGATATTCAATTATTTGTCCTATTTAAAAAAAATGATAGGTAAATGAGAACCCGTCTGTAAATGTATGGCAAACGCGTGGGTTGACCATTGCGCAGTTTAAAAACACATCACGTTCTCACATCGTGATTGTTTAACTTCATAGCAAATTAACAGGTCTTTGCACGTAACAAAGAAATGATAATGGCTATCTTTTGGGAATATGTAAACAATACTTGAAGTCAGTTAATACACGTACAAATGTATTTTGTTATCCGCTGATCACATGATGTCAGCCGCCAAAATCATTTGATCGGCTGATGAAACACTTCAAGTTAGACTATATCGTGAATGTCTTCACTTGTTTCTCAGGCGACGTATAAAGTTTTGACATACGTCACCATCAAACGAGCCATGACCAACTTACCTTTATGCCTTATTAGCTTTAGCTGGATTGATACATTTGTTTTCATCAAACCCCTCCAACCCCCCGAGCTTGCTATAATACTATGTCAAGCTGACGTATACGATTACCTAGGGGTCACAAATCAATAACTAACCATTTCATAAATTGTTGCTGTCTGTAACAAGTAATGGGTCCGTACTTGACTAGTCGTGACAACACACGGACATTACGTTATTCAAAGTGTACATGGAACCAATACATTTACATGTGTAACATTTTACTATTTCCCATTTATTTTTGCCTGGTTTATAAATAAATTTCATTCTGCTTCAGGTGACTTAATTTTATATGCACTCAGCCAAAGTTGTAATTTCCTCATTGTACTGTCTAAAGGAAAATTGGGCTTATTTGTTGTTGTATGTTTTCATGGTGGAACTTTTGGCATGTTGTGTTGTTAACATGAAAGTTCGCCAAATTGGAATGAACTTTAACAGGCTCTACCCCTTGAACGAAGGAGTTTCGCTTTCTGATGGATGGGTTATGCGATAAGCTGGGCCATTCCCTCCGGATCTTGATTTTTGGTTCGTTAATGACATTTGCTGAGCGAATAAGTAACTTCATTGCAGCTATCAGTACCATCCATTCGTTCATAAACAGTGCAGCAAGAGATTTACCTTGCCCAAAATTTTCGTATCAGGGGCCAGTTATTTTTACAAAAGCCGAAAATGTGGTCGGTGTTTGTAAAATTTATTGGCACTAAGTGTAGTGTAGGTAGGAACAGAAGTGACATTGGCTAGCTATTCTTAAGAGTCTGCGTAGTATGCTTCATTGTTGCCGCAAAGTGTAATACATGGTTTTACGACGATCTGAACAACCTTCAAAGTCACACTACAATACTCTTTTGTTACAACTACTCACCCATTCAAAACACTGAGTTGTTACCTAGTAAAAGAGCAGCATGTCATCATCTTTGGTATCATCAGAAAGATAACGGCTAATCTTATCTAACAACCGATACATTGCCCTACGACATGCATGGCCCATTTCAGTATATGTTTATGCATACGGTCATTGACTGTTCTCGTGTTTGCCCTACTTCTCTCACCCACCCTCGTTCTACAGACAGCATGTCGAAGATAGTTGATAAGTTTACGCGCCAGTACAGTAACAACCCTGTCCAATATTTTATACTACAGTCTGGTGTATATTCAAGAGGATTTCATTCGTCTGTCTAACAACTTCAGTCAGACGAAATAAAGTTTATCAGGAGTACACGTTTTAATATTTTCTTTCAATTTTCTCCAACTGAAACTAGGACACTTTCCTTTTTCCATAGAGATCTTTACATACGAGTTATCTGATACATTATAAATTCATAATCCCACAAACATCTATCCAGCCGTCGATCAAGTATACTTAGAACTCTGTCACTTTAAACAGTAGTAGTAGAAGTAGTAGTAGTAGTAGTAGTAGTAGTAGTAGTAGTAGTAGTAGTAGTAGTAGTAGTAGTAGTAGTGGTGGTGGTGGTGGTGGTAGTAGTAGTAGTAGTAATAGTAGTAGTAGTAGTGGTAGTAGTAGTAGTAGTAGTGGTGGTGGTGGTGGTGGTGGTAGTAGTAGTAATAGTAGTAGTAGTAGTAGTAGTAGTAGTAGTGGTAGTAGTAGTAGTAGTGGTGGTGGTAGTAGTAGTGGTGGTAGTAGTAGTGGTGGTGGTGGTGGTGGTAGTAGTAGTAGTAGTGGTGGTGGTAGTAGCAGTATTAGTAGTAGTAGTGGTAGTAGTAGTAGTGGTAGTAGTAGTAGTAGTAGTAGTAGTAGTAGTAGTAGTAGTAGTAGTAGTAGTAGTAGTAGTAGTAGTAGTAGTAGTAGTAGTACTAGTAGTAGTATTATGGGGGGAGGCAAATAAGCTTCGACATAGTGAAATATATGTGTAGTTGTATTTAGATTTTAGCCATGTACACCCCATACTACAGGTTCACCAGCTGACTGGAGTTAATGGCATCTCGATAATTTAGGGTCAATGAGTCTGATAACTTTGGTCATGTATATCTTTGCTAAATTTTGCCGCTTTTGTGTTTACTAAAACAACCAATGAATCATCTGTTATCATTTGGAATTTTTGATACAGCTCCTTTCTTACATTTGGAAACAAGCCAGACAAACAAACGAACAGACAAACAAAACAGCAATTTATACCTGTTAGTTGCACTCAACACGAAGTAACTAGGGCAATATTGTTATGTAGTTACAAAACCAATCATTACTATATATGGTAAGTTCTGCCGTACCGTAAAACCAAAGTACAAAACGTTATATGTTCCCCATTGCCTTATACCAATCATTACTACATGTGGTAAGTTCAGCATTGCCTTAAACCAATCATTACTACATTTATTAAATTCAGCATTGCCTTAAACCAATCATTACTACATTTATTAAATTCATCATTGCCTTAAACCAATCATTACTACATGTGGTTATTTCAGCATTGCCTTAAACCAATCATTACTACATGTGGTTATTTCAGCATTGCCTTAAACCAATCATTACTACATGTGGTAAGTTCAGCATTGCCTTAAACCAATCATTACTACATTTATTAAATTCAGCATTGCCTTAAACCAATCATTACTACATGTGGTTATTTCAGCATTGCCTTAAACCAATCATTACTACATGTGGTAAGTTCAGCATTGCCTTAAACCAATGATTACTACATTTATTAAATTCAGCATTGCCTTAAACCAATCATTACTACATGTGGTTATTTCAGCATTGCCTTAAACCAATCATTACTACATGTGGTAAGTTTAGCATTGCCTTAAACCAATCATTACTACATTTAGTAAATTCAGCATTGCCTTAAACCAATCATTACTACATGTGGTAAGTTCAGCATTACCTTAAATCAATCATTACTATATGTGGTTATTTCAGCATTGCCTTAAACCAATGATTACTACATGTGGTAAGTTTAGCATTGCCTTAAACCAATCATTACTACATTTAGTAAATTCAGCATTGCCTTAAACCAATCATTACTACATGTGGTAAGTTCAGCATTGCCTTAAACCAATCATTACTACATGTAGTATATTCAGCATTGCCTTAAACCAATCATTACTACATGTGGTAAGTTCAGCATTGCCTTAAATCAATCATTACTACATGTGGTTATTTCAACATTACCTTAAACCAATCATTACTACATGTTGTTATTTCAGCATTGCCTTAAACCAATCATTACTACATGTGGTTATTTCAGCATTGCCTTAAACCAATCATTACTACAAGTAGTAAGTTCAGCATTACCTTAAACCAATCATTACTACATTTGGTACGTTCAGCATTGCCGTAAACTATCCATTATTACATGTGGTAAGTTCAGCAAGACCAAATTGTAGGGCCACAGATGTGTGGAAATTGACTGCTACAAAATCACAAGTATAAACATTCAGAAAATGCAAGAACTAATTTTTTTGTCTGGCTTGACATACATTTTACTAACATTGCTACATTCTCTGTGCATTACCATACTTATCATAGGAGATTGTAATTACTACAGTGTGTATACTTTCTGCGATAAGCGAAATGTCGTTTGTAAGGTGGGAATATTCATTGAAGAGTGCTTTGGTACAATGTAACGATTTAGCGAATATCTGCTATAAATATACTATCAAATCAGAGTGAGCATAGCGTTTATAAGTGGTACAATGTTATTTTACGTCTCTCACTGTTGTATTTATTTTACAAATGACATAAAAACAAAGTACAATCACTGATAGCATGCGAGCATTATATCTGTGAAAACAAAGCAACATCATTGTCTGGTGAAACAAACAAGATTCAAACAGAAATCTAGTTCGGTTGTGTTACCAGTAAGATAAAATGTAACATTTCGTTTATGTATCAGTGCTCGTTGCAAAATACATTTTGTGATATGTGAAGTAATGTGGTGTCACATACTTGTAACTCTATAGCCTTTCTGGTTTGGTAGTAACAGTAACTTAAGCAAAAGAAATGTAGTTTTGATAAGAATTTTTGAACCAGACGAGATAATGTAACAATGTTTCAACGACTTTTGTCAAGCCAGACGATAAAATGTAACAGTGTTTCTGAACTTTTGTCGAGCTAGTAGGCGACTCTCTGTTTCAGGTTTAGTGGTTTTCATTGGTAGTGTTTCCGTAAATTGAGTAGGCTTGCTGCACCTGGTCTGGTACACAGATATTGTACATTAGATACTATACTGTGATGAAGTCAACGCTCGCTGTGACCCAATTACACACCTGAAGGTCATCGTCTCTTAAGCGCACTGAAAGCGCAGATAAATAAATAACCCTCTCTTCACGCAAACCCCAAAGTACAGAGCGGTGGGACGAGTAAAGTACCTGCGTTTGGATTTCTTGTGGCTAATCATCAACCGAAAACAACCATTGTTATTCTAAATAAAATACAAAGGGCTTTCAAACGACTTCAAGGCCGAAAGCATTGTTCGAAGTTCTTTTCATTTTCTACTCCTCTAAATTCTCAAACTTTTCGATTAAATGACCAGTGTAGCATGTGCATTGTCTTTTAGGTGGAGCACAAACTTGCCTATATCTGCCGTTGAAGTGCAAACTTTGTTCTGGTTACCCAATTCCTTCACCTTCTCGTTTCTGCTGTTCCTTCCACTCTGTCACCTCCCCCTGTAAAATGAAATGATTGAATGAAAACGATGAATCCTCTTATCAACGCATCCATTGAATTCGGGACCGCAATACCAGCTTGTAGTAGCTTATAGTTATTCCTTTCTCGTGTGTTCGGTTAGCTTGATTACAAATTGAATTTACCTTTTTTTTAAATATATTTTATGACTTTAAAATATATATTTTATGACATCACAATAAAATTATTCTTTTGTAAAATAAAATTATAAGATTAGTAAAAAAAATTATGGATTTTTTTCAGACAATAATTCAGAAATGCGTAAAATTGTACCAACAAAAAAGACAGAGTCAAGTCAAAGAAATCACCGTTTCATCATTCAGTCGTTGGACCAATAACCTCAGGGCGTGGATTTTGACCGCTAGATTTATCCTTGACCGTGGACTCTGGTGGCGACGTGACGTGAAGTACCATTGTAAGGCCAAAGTCCGCTGATAACCAAGAGCAATCTTGGGCGACAGCCAGGGAGAATCCAAACCCAGACAGACAGTAAATATCATTTTCACCACACCACCACACATGTAAACATATTTCTCAAGTTATCTAGCTGATTGTATCTCAGGCATACACGTTTTACCGGAAGACTTTGCACTCAAGGTAAAAAAACAAAACCCACAAAAAGACAAAATATTTCTGCTTAAATAAACATGGGGGTCAAGGCGGCCAATAAATGGATCACAAATCTAGGCAGCACATTATGCAAGTTTGTTACTGTTAACTGTTATTTCAATAAAAATGAAACCCCAAAGTTTAATGAAATTATGTATGTATACATACATACATACATATACATACATACATACATACATACATACATACATACATACATACATACATACATATATACTATATATATATATATATATATATATATATATATATATATGTATGTATGTATGTATGTATGTATGTATGTATGTATGTATGTATGTATGTATGTATGTATGTATGTATGTATGTATGTATGTATGTATGTATGTATGTATGTATATATGTATGTATGTATGTATACGTGTATAGGTAGCTCATACAGAAAACATGTTCTGTTGATATCTATTGATCACAGTAGGCCATCATTCGAGGTCCTTGTTCATTTTCCTCGGGAAGTATTTACACAATTGGAAGGCTATCAAGAAGGAGCAAACATAAATCGTACGATTAAATACGGAAGGTCTGCAGTAGAGACGAAACAATACCCCCTGCATAGATTTGTCGACGTTAAACGACTGTCATTACCCTACAACATAGAAAAGGTCGTGTGAAATTGAAGTAGATGAAAGTAAACGTGATAAGGGTCACAACTAAATAAAACTCTTAACGGATAGAGTGCAGTAGAAACTGGCCTATATTGGCAAGGATATGGAGGCAGTAAGAATCAATGCGAGCGAACTAATGGTGAACCTATCCTTAGGACGTATCACCTTTATGAAAACATTAGTTAATCGTTTCCAAAGAGTAAATTAACATATGCCATGCCAAGTATATCCACCGAAATGATTTCTTTAGATTCTTGTTTGCTTTCTGTAGATTCTTGTTTGTTTGTTTGTTTGTTTGTTTGCTTGCTTGTCTGTCTGTCTGTCTGTCTGTCTGTCTGTCTGTCTGTCTGTCTGTCTGTCTGTCTGTCTGTCTGTCTGTCTGTCTGTCTGTCTGTCTGTATGTCTGTCTGTCTGTCTGTCTGTCTGTCTGTCTGTCCGTCCGTCCGTCTGTCCGCCCGCCCGCCCGTCCGTCCGTCTGTCTGTCTGTCTGTCTGTCTGTCTGTCTGTCTGTCTGTCTGTCTGTCTGTCTGTCAGTTTTTGCTAATGTTAAATGCGCCAGGACTAATTTTCCTGAAAATCAAAGTTATTCTAATCTCCTCAAATGTAGCCATATACAAGCTTGCTCTTGTTTGTTTGTTTGTTTGTTAAATGTTAAACGTTAAATGTGTCGGGACTAATTTCCCTCAAATCAAAGTTATCTGAATAATCGACCTTCAAAATGTTTGCCGTACAACATTTTGCTCCTGGTCCTTTCGTATTAATAAAAGAAATTTGACGTTCACCACAATTTGTTTTCGACAATATTTTGTCACAGTGCTCGGAAGTCATTTTTGGATTGTGAAATTTGTTTATTTAAGTATCATTTTGACCTCCGTTTATAATATTTGTTAGGTGACCCTGGTCTTTTTTAAACTGGGGATTAATTTGAGCTCTCTTGACCGAAGTAACAGCAAAAGTGTAAGACTTGTATATCTAAGGCAGGTACTATACGTTGATTTATGTATGGCACAGTCCACCATCTTGTCGACCAAAACAGCATTGGATAACAACAATCGAGAAATGTTGTTGTAATAGTTTTTAATTTACCACAGAGCAATAGTCAACCTTTAGGATTAAAAACATGTACTGAAGAATGAACAAGTAAAATATAAGAACAACACCACCCTCTCAACCCCTTAACCCCAAAAAAACCAACAAAGCAAACATAAAAACAAACAAAATTTTCCTCATAGTATTTGAAGAGACAGATACACACTGTACACTGAATAACATAATTCAGCCGAAACCGCGTACATTTTTTTTCAAAGTTTAGTTGGTCCATTTCCGAGTCGAATATTATCTTCGCATGCCAAATAAAATAAATTTAGCTCTTAACAGCACATATTAAAAAAAATGAAGTCCTGAGATAAAATTAAATGAATCTGTGATTACTCGGTTAATAGAACAAATTTAAAGTGAAAATATTGTATTTGTAGTATGTGTGTCTGTATTGTATCACAAAGTCCACTGGTCAGTAACAATGACTCATGCTTCTGAGTGTAATTATCTGAATGATGTGCGTCAAGTGATAGATAAACCATTTAGGATAGGTGTGTGTATTGAACAGGTTATCAGTCGTATACTTTAGAGTTGGTGTTTGTGCGTACTTCTACAGAAACCGTGTCATCTCTTATCAATTGCTGCATGTGACTAGCGAGTGGCTAGAAATCCAACTTAATTTAGTCAAATAAATAGATGTAAGTACACATGCTATGTATGTTGCGTATAGTAATGTATTTAAGTGATATAAAATTTATATGCAGACATTGTATGCTCATTTATTAGATAGATAGAATAGTAGATAGATAGATAGACAGACAGATAGCTATATAGTTAGACAAACAGAGATAGATGGGTAGGTGAATGCATGGATAGACATACATACATACATACATACATACATACATACATTATACATACATACATACATACATACATACATACATACATACATACACCCATCCATACATCTATACATCCATCCATCCATCCATCCATCCATACATACATACATACATACATACATACATACATACATACATACATACATACATACATACATACATACATACACACACTGAAAACACACTATAGATGACATGGAGAACAACCTGCGAAATACTCTCAAATTTGTTCTCAGTAAAGATTTTCATTTCTAGAACAATTGAGAAATTTGAAAATCCGTACACGTCAATTAAAAAAGTAGAAACAAGACATTACAGTTGCCCAAAGTCAGTTATATTGACATCAATAACAGAAATGCAGCTATCTATCGAAGGACGTGCATAACGTCACAGATGACTGGGTTAGGCTTTGTACACATGGGTTAATTTTTTAGGTAGGTACAACAGAAAGTGTATGAGTAAAGGGTCCTGTACGTAGACCCAGTGATGTGTAAGTAGTAAGAATAAACCACTCTCCCCTTGGAGATATATACTTATGTGGCGTCTTAACGATGGGACCCCCCCTCCTCACAAAGACGTATATTTTTTTTCGGGGTAGTTAACGTTGTTGGAGAGTTGTTTTATCGGACGACGACTGTGGTTCGGATTTTTTAAGTTTGTGAAGGTAATTGCGAGCTTGAGTGATAACATGCTATCTAGTTCGACTTCGACTTCAAAGGTTAAACCTTACATTGCGAGGAGAGATAGAAACAGAGGAGAGGTGGATAGAGAGAGAGGGACAGAGAGAGAGGGACAGAGAGAGAGAGAGAGAGAGAGAGAGAGAGAGAGAGAGAGAGAGAGAGAGAGAGAGGGGGAGAGACAGACAAACAAACAGGGAAGAGAGAAATGAGACGCGATATCCTATAATCTTCTGACACGATATCAGTGACCAGCTGGTCTGTGCTGAAAGTACTAGTTAGACACTCACCGGGTATTGTCCTACAGTAGCTTGACACACTTGTTGAGCATCGGGACTCGATGCGCATGCGTATCGTTTCAGTTTATTTTATTTTATTTTATAAGATCAACTTTTCAGTGCAAATTTCACATGAGTAAAACAAGTTCATGGAGCAGTTAAAACGGGAACGTTTCAACACAAGTGATTATTTCAACTATCCATAGATTCTTGGTACAAAAATAACTAGCGTAGAGCTTGTAGGCTCATGGTTAACAAGAAGAGATATTTGTTCGCGCGCGCGCGCACATACACACACACACACACACACTCACTCACACACACACACACACACACAGATATATATATATATATATATATATATATATATATATATATATATATATATATATATATATATATATATATATATATATATATATATATATATACTCGTGGATTTTAAGTTTTATAAACACATACCCTGATAAATGAAAACAAAATTCGTACCACAGTCATAATAAACAGAGTTGAAACTTTTAATTTGAGGTATTTTGTAACTGTATTACTGTAATATGTATACTACAACAAGGCAAAAGTGAACATGTAGGAAGATAACTAATTCCATACTATATATGTTTACTAATGAGAGCTTTCTAAATCACTTATATATTACAGTGCAGTACACTCAGAACTGTTATGTGACCGACCGCATGTTCACAACTGTGCTTGTATTGATGTCATGGAGGTTTTTGACCACTTTATATGATAATGAATATTTGGTCCAAAAGTCCGACCCTACCTTGCTTTCACAAAGTTCCACCTCTTGACCAATCACTAATCGAGTTTCCGCATCTCGACCAATCAGAAGTTGATTTTGCCAATTGAGGGTCAAGGATCTAACCATGATGAAGAGATAGAACCGCCTTTTTTGGTATAACGTTTCGTGTGTCTCATTGTCTACGTGTGTATTTTTGTGTGTGTGTGTACTGCTGACCAGACACGCTGCTGCGAGCCATGTGCGTAAATAGGGTACGCTCTATTGTTCGGTAACTATAAAAGTTGCACAAGTCCAATGTCATAGCATTCGAGGACTCGGCCTCATGCACACAATACAACACCACAGAACATAATGTCGTCGTAATTTGAGGATCGTCCCAGACAAAAGCACAACAATAGATATTGGTCTTGTCAAAGAGATTTCTTATATGTCCCCCGGAAGTTATCACGCGGATCATCGTAGTGGTCAACCCTTATCATTGTGTATCCTCTATAAAACAGAGCAGCGGACAGACCTAACAGCAATTACATGTATTACAGCACAAGGGGGACATGTCGTCTGCGCAAGACACCGATTTTGCCTACCTATTCAAATCAACCAGTAAGGAGTATCCTAGTCCTGTAAACGCGCGTGTTAAAGGTAGGTGGTCACATTTGTATGTTTTATAAATGAACATTAATGAATTAGACATTTTATTACTCGTATTTTCTTTTCACTTCTGTAGACAGTCTTTTTTTAGACCTCCTAGCTGTAAAACATTACGTTTCTCACATTATGGTCAAATCGACACGTGCGCCAAACTACCGGCGAAGCAGTATCTGCTAGATTTAAAGTAGGGACTAATATATAGATCAGAGCTATTAGGTACCATACAAAAATATTTCACCTCGTGGGATGTCATCTCCTTGGAGCTCAACCTTGGTAATAGCCTAGAATATACGTGGAGCATCAGACATACATCCGAGTTGTTGTTATTACGGTTGTGGACCTTGCTTGCGTAAACGAGGCAAATAACAGGGTTATTTTTTCTGTGCCCCAGCTAGCTTACACATAAGTATGTCTGCAACTGCTGCTACATGAAATACAATCACGCCTTCCCTGGGACTCGTTGGGTGTACGCATTTGTTGTCAAACCATTTCTTAAGATTCATTACGACATTTTAAGAGATCAGTTACGTCAAAAACAACACCACGTGAAATGTAGCACAAATCTTGCTGTGCATTCTTGCATATACAAAGTTGACTTGGCCGTAACTTCATTGAAGATGTACCATGCTGGTACTATTTAGAACACTTTTCTCAAGAGCGATTACGAGTATACAAACACAATTGCGGCCAGGTGCCCGTCAGAACAGCGTAACAATAGAACATGTATAAGGTATACATATGCAGTGAAACTCACTGTTTACAAATACTCGACCTGGTCATTTAAAAACTGTATTTGAACGTGCAATTCACGACATAAAGACACTGCAAACTCTTGTTTACAGCGACATATAACCGAAATATCACGTTATGTGAAAACATAGCTACATGCTATCAAGTTGAGAATTTAGGCTACAAGAGTCCAGTGATATATATTCTAGTCTTTAATTAGTGTGTTGCAGCACATCACACTTGGTTAATAGTCCAGGGGTCTCACAGCTACCTGCATGATGTGCCATACAGGACATCGGCACTAAAGAGAATCCAGGTACGTACCAGGTCGTCTACCCGTTAAAAAAATCTATTGTTTCTTCTTTTTGTGTGCAAAATCGACAGCCTTTCTTCCAGAAACAAAAATACAAGAAGTGCATGATAAACAACTCGAACAAAGAATAATGGGTATTGTAGTCGCAACGAAAAAAAAAGCTTCTGGGTTTGTTCGGTTTGATACGGACTTCAGTGGTATACGAATGTAATGCATAACTGAAAGTAAATTAAAGCGAATGAAAATGTCCCATGTGCTGCTTTTTGTGCAATCATTCTTCAAGGTCGTGGCCGCTTTGCGGCAACTATACAAGAAAGATATACTCGAGCTCTTGCATGCCAGAATGCCACTTTTCGGCAGTTCGTTGAAACTAGAAGTAACTTTAACCAGTGCTCTATAGCTTGGGGTTTTCCTCGACCCTTAGGTGGTTTATTTTGTGAATAAGATGAAAAATTGCCAGGTGAAGAGTATTTCTTGGTGCCTAATGAAGTTAGATTTATGAATACAGACCGATCATTTGCAAAACTGAACTTTCATCAATCAATTAAAAAAATTTAGGCTATTAAAATGTTCCACCGCACCCCTTTTGGTAGCGTGCTACGATGTCCTGAAATTTAAAGTATTGGTCACTCGGGATTTCGACGTTTACCCCTCGACAGTGCGGCGATAATACATCTCCGTAGAGGGATTTTCAAGATTTTCTTTATGACATAGCGAAATAAGTATCTATGGCAACTAGATGACGTCAAATAAGTATTCATTGCTAATTGGTCTATGTTTCCAGCAATTTGAATATTCATAGGATGGTGATATCGCCGGGTAATCACAACTGAGAAAGCTAGCGATTCACAGCCCTCAAATGTTACATTCTGTGAATTCTCCCATTGGTGCCCGCCAGCTTCAGTAAAAGGCAAGAAGTGGATCTATACATGTTTAGGCTTAGATCTATGTAAAAGGTACTCACAGTATTGTACCTATTGAAGCATACTTAACCACAATGGCAACTTGCAATTAACTGAACTCAAACCTGGTATTAAGATATAACTCATAAACTACCCGATGACGTAATTTATCATACGTATAAAAAATGTTCAGGAAATCCCTACTATGCAATCAACTGTTCTAACAATGCCAGAAGACAATCTTAATGTTATATAATATATGCATCAACATTAACATACTGGAATATATTTTCACTTTTGTAAAACGCTTATATACTCGGCTTGTTCCACTGTGAAAATTAAAACGTGTGTCTTTAATTATGACGAATGAATAGATATTTGAGTAGATAATAAATAAATAGTGAGAATATATAGTGTAGATATTTCAGTCGGAATAGAGAGACGATAGATAAGTTATACCACCTCAGCCGTTACGGTTAGATGGGTTTTGTAAGCAAACTTGTCATAAGACTGTTCGCTACAGAAACTGTTCAATTCAAAACACTGTTACTGTGTAATAATTTGAAACTGACTTTTTACTTTAAAATATATTTTTTTTAAACGTTAGAGATACCCAAATTCATATTGCCATTTTTACACGAACTAAAGAAGGGAAGATCGTCAACACGTCCACTTGTTTGTAGGTTGTCAAAGATAAAAATAGCCCTGCGATTGTTCACTGGAGACTAACATAATGAGCTTTGTCAATGGCTTGTTTCGCAATTCGATCATGCCTACGTGCTGTTACCTTATTGTAGAAGTACTGACTCAGGGTACAGTGTCTAAGTTTAGAACCTCTCGTTTTTCTACACCTTGGCATAATGTGGGCGTACAGTTACCATGATATACGATCTAGCAATTACTCGTAGCCCGGGCCCCTCTGTAAAACAACATACCACGAGGGCAGAGCTGTTAATCTTCCAGTGAATTGGGTATTCTCATACCCCATACATTTGACCTCTAATCGTATTTTAAGAAAGGTCACGCAGCCCATTGTGAAATAAACAATGAAAAAGTACATATGGGCCATGATGTCTTTCAAATGCATATAAAAGCAATTGCAGCTTTTCAAGTTGCTTTGGAATTCACTAAATCGGACTTTTTTCGTAGGATTTTGGGTCCTAGTAGAAGGCTTGTTGTAAGGCCTTACGTTTCACTGCCGTAGGCGGAAACTTAAAAAATTGTTTAAACTTTATAAGCGGTCGATAAGCGGTAGTGGCAGCTGTGCTGTGAGCCGGTGTCATGTTTTGGTTCAATTGACAGATTCTCTATGTGAGAGCGTAAACAAGTGTACGTTGTGTTATTCGCCACTAATTTCTCTTTTTGATCTCTGTATGTTTATCCACTCCAAGGAGAGTTGTTTACGGAAAAATATGTGATTACACCAAGGCCACACACTCTGTGATCGAACGACTGTCCCTCAAATCGAATAGGTTATGTTATCGTGAACCATAACATGGGAAAAAACATCACAATTGACTCTAAACTAGACAAAAAGTACCTTTATAGCTCAGATACTAGTACGACTACGAACCCACGAACACAATTTCATAATGAGACTCCTCGTTTTATGGGTTCACGAGGGCCTAAATAATGTGTTATTCATTTTTCGGAATAGTATGCACAACAGCTATATGTCTCGAGTGGCTGCCTGTGTTTAGCTAGTAACCCTCTTAAAGTTACTAATAACTACGTCAGAGTACACGTATATACTTTGTTCTCCACTCTTTCGGTGTCAGAGAACGTGACCTTGTTATGTTATATATGTTATATTTCCAGCAAGGTTAAGTATTATATATAAGTTCAAGTTCCCGCCTACGGATTTCGGAACGAAGTCTTGCTGTGTGTTCCTTGCCTAAAGCCTACACACATACGTCATATCACCTTGTGCTTCTTTCGTTGACCCTAACCCCTTCAGTGATATGAATTATCAAGTCGAGCTGGGTTCGTGTATGACACGTTACCGGCCGGTAAAATCTAGAGGAATAAACAATTATTTCTTGTAGTTATTAAGTGGTGCAGACTGAGTTTGCTTTTTTACAAGTTTTTTATTCAAGTGAAAATACTAACACAGAACCTTGTTTAAGTTTAACTACATATACTTCTAGTCTAGCGGTAGTGTCAATGTATACTTTCTATGACATTGTCTTCTGGCATTGTTAGAACAGTTGATTGCATAGGGATTTCCTGAACATTTTTTGATACGTATCATAAATTACGTCATCAGACCGTTACATCGTATTGCAAGTGATAGTTAAGTAGAATTCAGTAAGTAGAATATTGCGAACTGCTTTTAAAAATGCAGGAAAATTTACCCCGAAAAACGTGTAAACTCAGCTTGTGCCCCTTTAAGGCAAAAATACATAGGACAGGTAGGTCGGAATTTTATTTCATTTTACTTTCAATTTTTTTAAAAAAATACTTCGATCCCAATATAAGATCACAATATATACTTCCGTGAGAGTTTGATGAGGTGTAAAAGAAGTAAATGAAGACAGACCGGACTTTTACAGTCTAAAAAAAGATCCGGTTTCTCTCTGGAATACGATTTTTAAAAAGAAAAGTGACTCCTGATTAAGCAAAGGTGTGAAATTATACACGGAAATAGAATTTAATTGTTACCATTTTACCTTTTTGAATATACAACAATGTTTAGGGTCAGGGCTTAAACTAGTGTCGGTCGGGTTATCGGAAAAAAACATTTTTTTTTCTATTTGGCCTAAAGTTGAAAGTCCAAAACTTTATAGTTTCCTTTGGCACTAAATATGGTTCAGAATTACTCCTTGTAAATATTTTCTACTGTCAGTGTATAGGACTCTTATAGGAATATTATAAAATGACGCAATTTTTAGAGTAAACTAATTACGTCATCGAATCATTTGAAAAATGATGCAATTTTTTAGAGTAAATTAATTACGTCATCATATCATTTGCATATATGTAACAGGTATGAGTTGTTTAATGTTGTATTTTGACTAGGCCTGTTGTAGGATAAGCTATAAAGATTATCGTCTACTATAAAGTAATGATAATGATAATTATGATCTAAAAATTGAATGCAGAATAAAATGGCCTAACGTTATTACTTTTCCGCCTTTAAAATTGTGGTGTGGTGACGCTTTAAATAAAAAAAGTGTGAGAAGTGAAATGTAAGAATAGAAGGGGTGACCTGAATACACTGGCACACAATAGATTGGACGATCCTTTATTACAAAGAAACAAAGACAATTGTACCCCTTTCACAGTGTCGTACCAATGCAACTGATATGGCTTCTTTTATTTTTACAAATATTTTGGAGAAACGTCATTTGTCAGGAATAGTCTAAAACGAAACACCGTGGCAAGAATTTGATAATTGAATATCTGGCGTGCGAGAACCGACGGTTTGGTGTGTTATCTGGCGTCCACCACTCCGGCAAACGTTTCTCAAAATAAAGTTGAAAAGCTACGTTTGTGTGTCACGAGTTATAAAGACCACGTAGCTCTAGTAAATCTTTTGTTGCTGGTACCTCTGTATATCGTTAAGGAACTTAACTTGAGTGCGTCCGATGGTGTGATTTGAGTAGCAATGTCTAAAAATGGAGGCGAAAGGATTCAAAATTAAGTTAATATTAATAATGTCATCAGCATTTACAATGACATTGGATGTTTACTGTCAACCTTCGATTCAAATATGTTTCGTGGTCGTGCTATTTGTACAAGTACAGTTTACCTTCCGTTATTTATAATTCCGTGCATATGCGCCCTATCAAAAAACAACAACAACAACAAGAACAACACCACCATTTATTAAAAATCGGACCGTCGTGCTTAGCCAATGACCCGTAACGAGTGTAACCTATTTGGCAAAAAAAAAGGCAAGCACCAATCTACGTCTTTTCAACCTCTCTCACGGTCGATTGCAAACTGTGCCACCATGTTCGAGTTTATTCGCGGTCAAAAGATATGTCATTGAGGTGGTCATGTATTCTATGACGCCTGTGTGAGCATTACGTGCAAGGAAAACGAAATCTTGTACAGCTGCAAAAAACGTGCGCATGTTGGAGGTCGACCTACTCCTTTCATAACGACAAAAATCTCACCGCTTGCTCAAGACTGATTACCCTGTTCCTGTACCGTGGATGACCATGTCTTTTAGTTCACTTTGCCGATGTTTCCGAGACAACAAAGTACGTCTGAAGAGTCATAAACACATCGTAGGTAGTGTGTGAAAAATGAAGATAATACTAAACTAGATACCATTTGAGAAACGTAAAAATATTGGCTTTTAAGAGACTGTTAGAACTACAACCACAACCGCCGCCACCATCACCACCACCACCACCACCACCACCATCATCACCACCACCATGCCACCACCATCATCATCAAACTTGTTTTAAAAAAATATGTAAAATGGATGACGACGACGACGACGACGACGATGATGATGATGAAGTTGTTGGTTGTTGTTGTTGCTGATGAACGATCACCATATAATAAACCATCACACACACACATACACACACACACACACACACACACACACTCACAAATATTTTTCAGACGAGGACAAATCACAGACGTGACTTGGACAGAGTACAAAAACTTTAATCCAGACATTTTGAGTATTTTGTTCCGAAAGACCAGACAGTAAGGTCAATTGGACTCTGACACAGTCTTTGTAGTACCTTAACCCGTATAATCAATTTTGGAGTTTATTCAAGTATTTTTGGCAACTGGTCTTTTCATTGACGGGTCTGTGTCGTACATCGTATTCATTTAAATGATAGGAGCAAGACAGACTGAGAGATAGATAGATAGAGAGAGAGATAGATAGATAGAGAGAGAGAGACAGACAGAGAGAGACACAGAGAGAGAGAGAGAGAGAGAGAGAGAGAGAGAGAGGAGGGGGAGAGAGAGAGAGAGAGAGAGAGAGAGAGAGAGAGAGAGAGAGAGAGAGAGAGAGAGAGAGAGAGAGAGAGAGAGAGAGAGAGAGAGAGAGCGTGACAGGGACATCTATGCATACATGCATATCAACTTACCTACATAGTACTTCCCTACATATATACATACATGCACGCAAGCACACACACACACACACACATACATACATACATACATACATACATATTACATACATACATACATACATACATACATACATACATACATACATACATACATACATACATACATACATACATACATACATAAAAAAGACAGCCATACACAGAGAAACAGCTGAATAGACAGACAGGCTCGTGTATTTTGTGCTACTGGAAAAGACAATGTATAAATCGCCAATAGGCATTCGCGATCGATACAATAGTTCGAAGAGGGGGCAATTCTGCTTGTCAACCGCCATGTCAGTGTCCACTGTCTGTATATGCTTGTCTTGTGGTAGGTACGTGCCATGTTGTCCACCACCGTCTCATATAATCGGTGTGTGTGTGCGTGTGTTGATGATAACGATAAAGATATCGTGTGTAATGATAGATATAGTATGTTTGATGATGACAATTGTATTTGATCAACTATAGACTTAAAAAGTCTCCGACGTTTGACGTCAGAGACAGAACCATTCACAAAATGGCATTGAACATGATCGATCCTTATTCCTATTTGACGACATTTGGTTTTAAAGCCTTGACCCTCGTGGTCATACTATGTACCATGCTGTGAGTTATGAGCGGATGCGGCATGATATGCATGATTGCACAGTACACACGTTACTGACACCTTTTTCCGGGGGAGGGGGTGACATTGACCTGTGTAGAGACCTATCAAGAATGAACAGCGCAGTAGTAAGCCTAAGTAATGTTCTGCTCCCTTAAAGTAAACTCGACGGCAATGTCACCTGTACTTTATTTCGTAATAAGGATGTTTGTACAGATGTGAACACGGAATGTTCTTCGTATTCAGTTAAACTTTTAATTTGGTATCTGTCAGTTTGACCAGGTATCGATCGTGTAAACTTTGACCCCATGCAGGTTAAGCTTATGACGTCACTGATCAACATTTTGTTGTAACAGATTGTCGAAAAAAATCACATGAACGTCCCTTAAATTCTATCACACTTGAAAATTTGCCTTCTTTACTTCTATTTCCAGGAACTTTGCCAAAATGGTTGAACGGTTGCCTTCTCCGCAATGGACCGGGAAAATTTGAAGTCGGAGAAGACTCCTACAAACACTGGTTTGATGGACTTGCACTGTTACATCGCTTCAACTTCAAAGATGGAAAAGTGACGTACCAGAATCGATTTCTGAGAAGTGATGCGTATAACAAAGCGATGAAGTACAACAGAATTGTTCTCAGCGAATTTGGAACATTGGGCATACCGGACCCATGTAAAACCATTCTTGAACGGTTTGCCTCTCATTTCATCCCGCTGAACATTACAGACAATGATCTTATTAATATTTTTTCCATTGGAGATGACCTCTACGTTTGTACAGAGACGTGTTATTTCAGAAAACTAAGTGATCCTGAGAATCTTGAATGCGACAAAAAGAAGGTATTAACTTAACTTTATCAGATCTCACTTCATATCTTCCCTAATTAACAACATGCGATTATCTTTCTTTCTTTTTTCTTTTTTTTTTCTTTTTTTTTTTTTTTGGGGGGGGGGGGTTCGCCAAAATTACAAAATGCCTTCACCTTAAAGGAAAATTTGTGCTGATGCTGATTTTAAAACAGACGGGTGGAAGATGGCCATTTATTGGTGACGAATATCTTTCTTTTTTTGGGGGGGGGGGGCGCCAAAATTACAATGTGCCAAAATGTTTGTAATAATAATGATAAAATAAGTAATTTACATATGTAATGATTTTTATAGTTAGGCAATATCTGAAGAATGCATGCTTCAAAACTCACGAAATTTGGTGTATATATTGATGATAGCACACTTATCTTACAAAGCACACACACATACTCACATCATAACTTTTTGCTTGACGTTATATGCATAGTTCATATTTTTTTATGATGAAGCAGCAGTGTCCTTGTTTCGTGATACTTAAAACACAAGATATAAATATAACATTTTGTATAAACATCGATGACCAAGGGTATGTATCCCATAAATGAATACTGATGTAGTTTTTCGTTTTAATGAGTCATTTACATAATTAACGAAATTAATCAATTAATTATGAGATTTACTAATTATATTCCGGATTGTATAATTGCGCATTCTGACCATGATGAGTTTGGAAATAATAAAAATGTTTTGTCCTATACGCGGTAGGTAGATTTTCAGTGTACATCTCCTTAAATGTCCTCTGTCACTTACATGAGCTGTACTGGATAGTTTGCTTATTAATTCTATCTAATTTTGTTCTTATCAGATAAACCAGTTTAAAAGACTTGGTGTGTTGACATCCAGTGCCCATCCACATGTTGATAGGGACGGTGTAACGTACAACATGGCGTCGTCCTACATTGGTGGCAGCTGTTACAATATTGTACGATATGAACCAGGTAAATCAACTTTAAATATCCCCCGCCCCGATATGGTATAATCAGAGTCGCCATTTACATTTTATTTTACTCCTAACAACTTAAATATAATTGATAGTTGGTTGATATATTACTTATTGTTATCTTTCAATTTGTTTTTCAGTAAAATCGGAAGACCCTACGAAACACGCAAAAATCATCGGCAGTATTCGGGCTAAGAACTTGACCAAGCCTTCATACTATCACAGCTTTGGAATGTCCGAGAACTATTTCGTGTTTCTTGAGCAACCACTTTATATCAACGTCACCAAACTGGCCTCGTCACAAGTCAGAGGGGCAGCCATTTGCACGTGTCTTGAATTCGACAAGGAAGGAAAGGCGTACTTTCACCTCATGGAGAAGAAAACGGGGAAGGTGCTCCACATCGAGTATCAGGCTGACGGTTTCTTTGGTATGCACGTCATCAACTGCTTCGAAGAGGATGGGCATGTTGTTTTTGACATGTGTTGTTACCATGACGACAGCCTCATTAAGAAGTTTTACTTGGACTATTTACGAAATGGTGATAGTGAAGGCAAGAGGCATTTTGCGCCATCAACGTCCCAACGATTCGTTCTTCCTTTGAATATTAGTAAGGTACGTATAACCAAATCTAACCAATGTACTGTTAGATATCAATTGCAAATACAATAAAATCACGAAACAAACCTGAAACAAAACATTGTCTGCCTTCACAAAAAACTGACCAATATTGCTACATTTTATCGTGATCTGCTTCAACAAAAAAAATTACTAGCATTGCTACATTTTATCGTCTGCTTCAACAAAAATTTAACTAACTCAGCTACATTTTATCGTCTGCTTCAACAAAAAACTTACTCGCATTGCTACATTGTATCGTCTGGCTCAGCAAAAACCTTACCAATAGATATTTGTCGTGTCAGACGATAAAATGTAGCACTAAATGTAAGATTTTTGTTGAGTAAATCAGGTTTCTTGATTTTTATTGTATAGCGTGAAGCCAAACAATCCCTGAGAGAAACTTGTCTTGACTAAACGCAGTTATTAAAAGTTTTCATGTTATGACTCGGATAGGACTTGGACAATAATATTCCACTTGTACTTATAAATCGTCGTATTGTTTCTACCTTCAGAAAAGAAGTCCAAAAGGACAAAATCTTGTAACATTGAAGAACTCGACAGCGACAGCAGTCTTGAAAAGCAATGGGTCTGTCTATATTACACCAGAAAAACTCTCTGATGCAAGTGAGTATATAACTATGTATGTATGTATGTATGTATGTATGTATGTATGTATGTATGTATGTATGTATGTATGTATGTATGTATGTATGTATGTATGTATGTATGTATGTATGTATGTATGTATGTATGTATGTATGTATGTATGTATGTATGTATGTATGTATATGTGTGTGTGTGTGTGTGTGTGTGTGTATGTATGTGTGTGGTGTGTGTGTGTATGTATGTATGTATGTATGTATGTATGTATGTGTGTGTATGTATGTGTGTGTATGTATGTATGTGTGGTGTGTATGTATGTATGTATGTATGTATGTGTGTATGTATGTATGTATGTATGTATGTATGTATGTATGTATGTATGTATGTATGTGTGTATGTATGTATGTATGTATGTATGTATGTATGTATGTATGTATGTATGTATGTATGTATGTATGTATGTAGATTCATAACATATGTGTTAGAGTTGGCATATTTTTATGAAAGAAATGTAGAAATTTGAGTAAAACGATGGTTTCTCTTTTTACAGTCACAGACATGCCAACAATCAACTACACACAGTTCAATGGAATGCCATACACATACTTCTACGGTGTTGCAGCGTACAAGCCTGGTGACTTCACTAATTCTGTAAGTATGTGTGATATTTTCCGAGACCTTGATGGTTGTAGTTCGTCGCTGTTGCAACATAGTACATCAAAAGTGTCTCTGTACTTTGCAGTGATCTTCAAATGGCACAAGACGGCAACGAAAATAAATATTTGCCTTCAAGTTGCTTGTTTCAAATTTGATGCTGTTTATTTTAACATTTTTCGCCAATTTTGTTTAGCTGTTTTGGTGCTTAAAACAAACCAACGAAAATGTAGAATTTAATGTGTTATTCCGAGAGACAGATTTATCGTGATTTTAATCCAATGACCATGGAAGTTGCTCTCTGACAACTAATATCGAATCGCAAATCGAAACTAATATATTTCGTCTGGAACTGATTGAATATTCATATTTATTTTTACACAGTTGGTGAAAGTTAATGTTAGGCAGAAAAAATTCGAGATGTGGCACGAGAAAGAGTGTTATCCGTCAGAGCCAGTGTTTATTGTAAACCCAGATGCTGTTGACGAGGACGATGGTAAGTGACAACTCTATATATATGTCTGTCTGTCTGTCTGTCTGTCTGTCTGTCTGTCTGTCTGTCTGTCTGTCTGTCTGTCTGTCTGTCTGTCTGTCTGTCTGTCTGTCTGTCTGTCTGTCTGACTGACTGACTGACTGACTGACTGACTGACTGACTGACTGACTGACTGACTGACTGACTGTCTGTCTGTCTGTCTGTCTATCTGTAATACAGCGTGACCGCATATTTGTTAATTTACACACACGTCACACACACAGACACACACGTTACACACGCACACACACACACATATATATATATTTATATATATATATATATATATATATATATATATATATATATATATATATATATATATATATATATATATATATATATATATAACCATTTAAAATTGTATGTAATGTTTAGCAATAAACCTGTGGTTTACTAGTTTCCCACTATACTTTAAAATGATCAACATTCCTGTGAAAATAATTAACTTTGTTTTATTTTATTCTATCTAGGTGTGGTCCTGTCAACTGTCATCAAACCAAGTACCAAATCAGCATTTCTCCTCATACTCGACGCAAAGACTTTTAAAGAAATCGGTAGAGCCGAGGTACCTGACGATGTCGAGTGTCCTGTTGGTTTCCACGCCCTCTACGTGCCACGTTAAAAAGGGAACAACACCGTGTTCTCAACCAGAACACCTACAAACTGCAGAAGAGTGTTGGGGCGATTGGAGCGCTGAGTATGATTACGTCATTCTTTGACGAGTAAATCGCAAAGAGAATACTGTCTTTTCTTTACAGTACAAAGTATGCAATACTACGAATATAAAGGGAGATTCACAAAGTAATCTACCAATGTAAGGATACTTGAATATTTTACCAGCGCCTGCTTGAAAATTCAAATTTACCATGGAAGGATAATGAACACGAATTTGTTTGATTCTTCCATATCACCAATTATCGATTTCATTTCTTATGGTATGTAGGAGAAACGTCCTATTATATCATGAAAAACGATCGAATTGTCAGTCAAAACGATGTAGGAACGGTTCGATGGTGGAGCATTTTATACAAAGAACAGTCACGTGATCGAAAATGTATTCACTTTACACTTTGTCTTAAGGTCATGTTTATCAAATGTGCCTCTTCTCTGAAGAACCGAGCACTTTCATAGAAGTGCGAGAGAGCAAAATCTCCCGGGCCAATTCTAGAGTGCCGCCATAATATGTAAGTGATCTACCCGTATTTCTCATATTAGAAATTTACGCATGGCAAGTACTCTGTGTTCAAGAAACCATCCATTCAGAATAGCCTATGTCGAATTTTACTGTATACACTTGATTGAGAATGATTGGATGATGGGGTATATATATTCAAGTGACGTAACGAAATTCTGCCACTGCGTAAACAGAAACCTATTTAATAACATTGTGTCATCAATGTATGGGTACTTAGTGTCAGGTATATGTGCAATAACTTATTTTCATTGGTTTTGTTATTATTTTGTCGAAAATAAGAATTTTAGATTTAGTGATGTAGTCAATGGACAACCAATTTGCTTTATGTGATATACTATGAGGGCGCTATTGAAACGGTTTTTGTATTTTTATGATGCCTTTCAAGTGAAAGTCAACCAATTCAACACTTGTCTAATAATATAACATTTCGCAAAAGCAATTGGTACTTTACCAGTGGTTAATGTCACGTGCATAAAGATGACAAGTGGGAAGGTAATGTCCCTATAACACGCAACCTTGAAGGTCACATAAGGTCAATTGGCAAGAGGTCAGAGGTCAAATATGACTTTCACAGAGGCAGTGTATATACTTAGTTGTGAAGGAGGGCAGCCAGTTGTACGTAGCCAACAGATGAATATATTGGCATGACTGTATTATTTCGTTTATGCTGCTTGATATGTAATTATCTGTGTTTGAAGGCGCACTTCGCATTTGACCTTCGACACGAATTTTAAAGACAGCGTCAGTACTTTTCATGTTGTCTTTCTTTTGTTTTATTTACGCATTTCGGAGATATTACTTGATAAAATATATGTGTACGAAATATGTATAGATTGCAAGATATACGTCCCAGACTGCAGAATCGCCTTTTAATCTATATTTCAACATTACGGGGAAAAAACCGTCACCATATTTATTAAGGGTTTCTGATATTTAAAGATTATGTTTGTTTTTCATTTAATGTACAAGCAAAAATAATGCAAGTCTGCTAAACGACGAATGCATGCTAAAAAACTGTCAAGTGGCTTTATATGCTTCTCTTCAGTATTTTTTTTTGCAGAGAGCCATTTACATTGTAACCAGAATTTACGCAATCGACTGCTTGAACTTTAAACATGCATACAGTACTATGATCTTGAACTCTTTTTCAGGAATGTTAGGGAGTGAACATTTAGTTGCAAGAAAAGTGTTCATTGGTATCTCAGTAATAGATTTACAGGTTCTTGTTGGTGTACACTACAATTAAAACCACGAAAACAGAAACAAAAATCGTCTGGATGGCTCATCGAAAATGTCACTCCGGAGTTCTACATTTTGCAGTCTAGCTCAACAAAAATCTCACCGACGTTCCTACGTTTTATCGTCTTTCTCGACAATTATTGAACCAGACGATGAAATATAGCAATGTCCGTAAGAATTTTGTTGAGCCAGACGATAAAATGTAGCAATGTTAGTAAGATTTTTTTTGAGCTAGACGATACAATGTAGCAATGTTGGTAAGATTTTTGTGACGCCAGACGATAAAATGTAGCAATGTTAGTAAGATTTTTGTTGAGCCAGACGATACAATGTAGCAATGTTAGTAAGATGTTTTGTCGAGCCAGGTGACATTTTGTTTCGCGTTTCTTGATTTTATTGACTGTACTTTAATTACCCGGTTAGATTATGGTTAAAAAGAGCGCCAACTACGACGAAACCTTTAGACGATCGTAATATATTATTCCAATCCGCTTTATACGTAGTGGTTTTTTATAAAAATATGTTTATGTAATTCAGGGCGACGTCATTTACTTTGCATGTCACAATGAGAAACTTTGACCAAAAAGAGGAACAGTTAATACTAGTGTAGGATTTTAAACCCAAAGTGACAATGTTTATCTCATTTTTTGCAATTTCCAACTTGACTGACAAAGTGAAACGCAAATTATGTGGATCGATACGATATCTTTGTCGGTTAAACTTTTGATTTACATGCACGGAGTCAGTTTACAGCATAAATGAAAATAGAAGTAATGCGGTCGCCCCAAAATTAGAGTTATACGTATATCACTTCATATTTGTACCACTACTGCTTGATGAATTTGTCAGTGCTGCAAAAGCCGTACCATAGGCAATATGTTAACAATACTTGGCTTTGTTGGCAGCTGCAATTAATATGTCATTTGTGAACTCTTGTCATTTTGTCATCAGCTATATATCGCCCTCTTGAGTTTGAAGTTTTTGGCAAAATATTGTATGTGTTTGTAATCATGATACAAGTTACGCACGAGTTTCATTACATTTCAATAAAACAAAGTTTCAAATATATATCATGCCGGTTCTGACTTTATTTTTATTTGCTTTATTTGCTGTTTGCCGTTGTAAGAATTTGGCGGGGAAAAGTAGCGGAATATTACAACTTTACAAATATTTCTGATTTTAGTAAATAATGATACACTGTGAGTCCTGGTACTACATTTTCTGCTTTAAATTACTGAAAGACTGATGCAAAGCATTTGTTAAAAACTTTTCGCTTGTCTTTCCTCATTTACAAACAAATATAAAATATGTTATGATGAGTTCCCTTCATTTATATCAAACCCAACAATTATGTTGGTGAGCTATTTATACAAGATTTCCAGGCGATTGAAACCCTTGATTTATATTGTATTTTATTCATCGATCGTCGTCATAAACCTTCACAGCATTACTAATTATAAATTTGATTAGAAAACATTATGTTCCCTACATCTGGTGTATCAGAATTCTTGAAATCTTGGAATTTTCTGCAAAGAAACAAGAAACAGTGTGTTAAGGTACTATGCGAGAAAGATTTGTTACTTGATTCTAATTTACCTATCAAAACAGAGAGAGAGAGAGAGAGAGAGAGAGAGAGAGAGAGAGAGAGAGAGAGAGAGAGAGAGAGAGAGAGAGAGAGAGAGAGAGAGAGAGAGAGAGAGAGTATTGTCTGTTATTCGTAACAAAAACAGTGTGAAAAACACAGTGTCATCTAATTACAACTCGTTGGTGTTTCTGTTTTTTTGTAGTATGCTTTTTGACAAACTTGATAAACGACGAAACAATAACCTCGTTCCTAACTCATTTAGTTTGTGCTTCATGCTTATTGTCGTAGAATGAGAGATCTGATGTCATATAAACTCAACCCTCTAGTCCCGTGTCTACTGTTAGTGTTCTCGTTGCAAGTAGAGGGCGTGAGAAAGACCTGCATACTCAACACATCATCTAACCATCCCGGTTACAAAAAACTTACCCCAAAAGACCTCAGAACCTTAGATCGGTTTCATTTTACAAACAAACCACTTTTCATCGGTACACTCTTCGTCTTCCCAATCGCCACCTGTGACGTTACAAGATGAGGAAATGTAACAGTTTATGTAATTTGCATATCTGAAATCCGTGAAAGCCAATCATTCAATTTATCATACTGATATATTAAAGGGTAATGCCACTTCGGGAAATCGAAACTCTATTTCCCCTCTATTGTTGTTACACTGGTCCACCATTGCATCATGGGAATTTAGCAGACATACATATGTATTAGATGCACACTGAATATTCATGATTAGATGCACACTGAATATTCATGATTAGATGCACACTGAATATTCATAAGTATAGGTAATAACCACTTGAGAGTCATGAATATTCACTATTTACCAAATATATACATGTCTGCTAACTTGCTCGAGGCAATGGTGGAGAAGTGTGATAACGAAAGAGGTAAAATAGAATTTCAATCTAACAATCCGGCGCGCAAACAAAATTCACGTGTCTTGAAATCATGATACGACTCTCCAAAATCCACTTTATTTCCTGGAGTATCGTTCTTCTTGAATAAGGCCTAAAAATAATGATTTAGTTCCGGTTACCTGACCCCACCTAGTTTTTCACTGCCGACCCTAATTTTTTTTACGTGTTTGAGAAAAAAATAATAACATCGCAAAACTTGTGAAGTCTCACGAGAAATAAGCCTAGTGGATGCGGAAACTGTCATCAACTTAAAAAGACAAAATAAAACTGTTCTTCCAATCTGTAATGGCTGTACATCTAATAGGAAGAAATAAACAACACAGAGACTATTTGGAAAACAATGGAAGACCTGAACTTGACACTCACACATGAAAAAAGATTATATAATAAAATAAACTAAAAAGTCTACCGACCCCACCTATTCTAAAATTGAGCGTAATCGGAACCACACAAGCTTTATTGTTAGGGCTAAACGCAATCTAATTGCCACTTTCAATTAAATATGCTTACTACCAAATTAGAGTGACTATCGAGTTTCAATTAGACAGTACAGTGTTGTTTACTACCAAATTAGAGTGACTATAGAGTTTCAATTAGACAGTACAGTGTTGTTTACTACCAAATTAGAGTGACTATAGAGTTTCAATTAGACAGTACAGTGTTGTTTACTACCAAATTAGAGTGACTATAGAGTTTCAATTAGACAGTAGTGTTGTTTACTACCAAATTAGAGTGACTATAGAGTTTCAATTAGACAGTAGTGTTGTTTACTACCAAATTAGAGTGACTATAGAGTTTCAATTAGACAGTACAGTGTTGTTTACTACCACATTAGAGTGACTATAGAGTTTCAATTAGACAGTACAGTGTTATTTACTACCAAATTAGAGTGACTATAGAGTTTCAGTTAGGCAACACAACCGATGTTTTGTTAACGTCTCACACAACTTGTTATTGTTTGTATTTTAAAAACCTGAAGAAAAAAAACTGTTTATACATTTTCTAGCATGTATTTTGCAATTTTATAGCTTATGGTATAAATTTTATCATTCATTTTTTTTTACTTTTATCAAATTCATTAATTAATCAGTAAAGGTTCTGTTGTGACATTTGTGGGGTTTATGTCAGGGGAGAGATTTTATCTCGGGCATTCGTGCTAATTTAGTAGTGGATACCATTGCATAGGATTCACCATTCATTTGTTCAGGGCCAACTTTGTTTGTCTTATAGTTCTGCCGGACAACTGTTTGTCACGTGGTTTATGGTCTATGTAGGTGTGAAATTTTAAATAAAGAAGAATTTGACACAGTTATAATCTAACCTCCTGGACTTGGTAGTGGCAGTAGAGCTTCGTTGGCCTGCACAACACAGTTGATGTTATTGGTGAAGGGTCCTCTGGACTCGCCGTCAGGTTCTCCTTCTTCCCAGGTTGTGTATTCCACTGCAGTATGATCAGACCATTCCCACACTAATTCCTGTAGCACAGCAATACAATTTATACAATTCGATGTCACAAACCAAATTAAGTGAGTTGTATATATGTATATACATGTGTATGTATGTATGTGTGTGTGTGTATGTATGTATGTATGTATGTATGTATGTATGTATGTATGTATGTATGTATGTATGTATGTATGTATGTATGTATGCATGCATGCATGCATGGTATGTATGTATGTATGTATGTATGTATGTATGTATGTATGTATGTATGTATGTATGTATGTATGTATGTATGTATGTATGTATGTATGTATGTATGTATGTATGTATGTGTGTGTGTGTATGTGTGTGTATGTATGTATGTATGTATGTATGTATGTATGTATGTATGTATGTATGTATGTATGTATGTATGTATGTATGTGAATAGAAATGCATATGGAACTTAAAAGTCAGTCAGTATAAATAGATGTAAAGTCCGACGTTTCGAATAAATATTCTTTTTCAAGGTATTATCGGCGAGATGAGATACAGACATGTTAGGTAAACACCTGAACATATGTATGTGTGTGTGTGCGTGCGTGTGTGCGCGTGTCACATATGCATGTACATCTCATATCAAAACACTGTAATATGATTGTCTTACATTTTTCTGGTTGTTGAGGCCAATCCAAATGTCTTTTAATTCTGGATCATCAGGGCAAACACTAGCAATTTGGTTGTTTTCGTTATTGCTATGAACTGAAGCTAGATGACCACCATATTGTCTACAAACGTTGTCTGCCTTCGTCCAAGGTTCGGCTTCTGTGAAACATCGATAGCAGTGTGATTCTCCACCAATCGGATTCCACTCCGTCCAACTCTCGGGACAATCTACAACAACAACAACAACAACAACAACAACAACAACAACAACAACGGCGGCGGCGGCGGCGGTGGCAACGAAAACAAAAACAACAACAAAACCAGCAACAAAAATAACAACAACAACAACAACAACAACAACAGTAGCAGCAGTAACAACAACAAAAACAACAGAGCGACGGCGTCGTTGACGACGACGACAACAACAACAACAACAACAACAACAACAACAACAACAACAACATCAACACAAAGGACAACGATGACAAAAGTAAGTTAGAACAACAGCAAATGTAAGCAAAACTTGGCCTAATGCTTCAAGGGACGAGCTATCTGCATTATTGAAACCTTTGGTTCTAAAGTAATCTTTAGAATTTGAAAAGTATAGAACTGAGCATATCATCTATCTATAGAAATTGAAAACAACATTTTGTTTGTTTGTTTGTTTGTTATATCGTCAAATGTAAACAAACAATCTTACAGAGTTTCTTATTTGAGTATTAATTACAGAGAATGTGACTAGACGGTCAATAACAATAATACTCAAACATAAGAAAATTCATCTCGTAAAGTGAATACTTAACAGGCTTACAACTCAACAATTACTTCAACTCAGGCATGCATGTATACATTTTACAGACAGACAGACAGACAGACAGACAGACAGACAGAAAGACAGACAGACAGACAGACAATTACAAAATGTACATATGCGATTGATTATTAAAAATTCACGAATTCATAAAGTAATATGAATGATCACAACAGAGTATAAGCTAACCAAAGGATACTATAGCAACTTTCACGCTGTATGGATGCATGTCTGTCTGTCTGTCTGTCTGTCTGTCTGTCTGTCTGTCTGTCTGTCTGTCTGTCTGTCTGTCTGTCTGTCTGTCTGTCTGTCTGTCTGTACATGTACGTTGTACAAAGAATTAATATAGATAAATAGATCAACACGTATATTTTGAACTGTCTATTTCCAATACAATACAATACAATACAATACAATACAATACAATACAATACAATACAATACAATACAATACAATACAATACAATATAATGCAATACAATACAATACAATACAATATAATACAATACATGGAATCGTCATTACCTCCCTGTGCGTATGCTACTAGAAGGAAGAGAAGTACTGGTGTCCACAGCATTTTGATTGAATACCTGTAAATATCAACATGTATCATTTATACAAAGAATATACATCCAAGCGAGGCATCTGTCTCACTGTCTCTCGCTTTCTACCTGTCTTCGACATTGGTCTGTCTGTCTGTCTGTCTGTCTGTCTGTCTGTCTGTCTGTCTGTCTGTCTGTCTGTCTGTCTGTCTGTCTGTCTGTCTGTCTGTCTGTCAATTTTCGAATTTTCGAATTTTCACTCTACAGTAAACGCAAGGCACTAAAATACATTAAAGTGTCAATAAAAGAACTAACTCATAGTAAAGCTGGTAGAGCTCAAACAAAGTAATCATGGTAATTTTGGTAAGATTAGTGCCGCGCCAGATGATAAAATGTAGCAAATGGATGTTTAAAAGTACGATTTGGTTTGTCAAGTCAGGCAACGTCATCTTCCAGTCAACTCAATCTATCATTTGATATGTTTTAAAGTATATTTTGCAGCAAGGATGTATTTGTACGGTAGTAAAGTTGGAATATCATAACGTTTGGGATGAAATTTTAAGTCATTAAACGAGTGACATACCTTGAATATTAGAAGATTGAGCAAGAACAGAATGCGTGGGGATGGTGTGGTTATATGTCAGGTGTACCAGACACAAATGATATATCTGTAATCATCTAATGTGTTTTAACAGATATTATACTTATCTATCGATAACCTAGTTCTCATATTATGGATGATTTCAGATATGACTTGAGGTCACTTGACGCTGTTTAGGCTGGGGTCAGAATATACAGCAGAGGAGGCTTGGAGAAAAAATATTTTGGTCAAATATTTTTTCGCAGCCCACTTCACGCTCTGAGAAATTCCTTTACAAATAGATGTGGGCTTTGTAAGAGAGAGAGGGAGAGAGAGAGAGAGAGAGAGAGAGAGAGAGAGAGAGAGAGAGAGAGAGAGAGAGAGAGAGAGAGAGAGAGAGAGAGAGAGAGAGAGAGAGAGAGAGAGAGAGAGAGAGAGAGAGAGAGACAGAGAGAGAGAGAGAGAGAGAGAGAGAGAGACAGACAGACAGACAGACAGACAGACAGACAGATAGACTAAAGGTATATACAAATACATTCGCATAGACAGAAATTATACACAAATACATTCGCATGGCTGTCATACTACTACTACCACCACCACCACCACCACCACCACCACCACCACCACCACCACCATCATCATCATCATCACTATCACTAACATTTTGAATTTTAACCCCAAATTTAAGAAGAGTCCACAAAATAATTCAAAGCAATTCACAAATAATCTCTGATGACTGTTAAAATTAATAACAACAAACTAAATGTAAGGTTAATCAATATCAATATCAGTATCAGTATTTATGTGCATTTTTTACCTTTTCTTTAAATGGAATAGTCGATACCATTGTCCTGTTTTATTGGACCTGACACTGGATGTTTTTTTTTTGCTTGTTTCTGATCCTCATATACATTCAAGCTATTCTGGTTTTGTGTGTCACTACAAGGTGGGTGTAGATCGAAGGAACTCGTCAAAATGATTCGTTTGCTGTGTTTGAGCTTATTTGTTGTAACTGGTATGAATTTTTTTTTTCGATTATTAGGCTCTCGATTTTCCCAATAGACTTAAATTGTCATACTGTCTAATTTCACACGCACGCACGCACGCACGCACGCACGCACATACGCACACACACACATACATACATACATACATACATACATACATACATACATACATACATACATACATACATACTCTCTCTCTCTCTCTTTCTCTCTCTCTCTCTCTCTCTCTCTCTCTCTCTCTCTCTCTCTCTCTCTCTCTCTCTCTCTCTCTCTCTCTCTCTCTCTCTCTCTCTCTCTCTCTCTCTCTCAATCTATGTTTTCCCGTCTCTTTATCTATCTGTCTGTTCTACAGTGAGTGCCTGGTACGTACCGCAGGATTGCTTGGAGTGTATCTGTTACGTTGAGAGCAGTTGTTGTATGCTGAATTTTCCTGGTAATCCATCAGGGTATGAACACTGTGCTTGGGATGTCGGTAGTTATTCCTGTGGCCCTTACCAAATCAAAGAGCCATATTGGATAGACGCACGACTATATGGAGGAGATTTAATGGGAGGTACGTTCTTTTACAATAAAAATCAGGAGATATGATGGTGCCGATGAAGGGAAAAAATGGGATGCCTCAAACATTAATAAACCCCAAAATTTCATAACGGTAAGGAGCCTTGAATATGAATCAGTGGAATATGATGCAATTGTGACTGCCGATAGTTCAATAGAGTGAGCAACTATATTCACATTTTAGGAATCTATAATTGAAATCATGACACATGAACCTAAACGTCATCTGGCTGGATAAAAGACTTTATAAACATCGTTACATTTTGTCGTCTGGCTAATTACAAACCTTACCAGCAATGCTACATTTTATCGTCTGGCTAAACATAATTTTACCAGCAATGCTACATTTTATCGTCTGGCTAAACAAAAACCTTACCAACATTGCTACATTTTTGTTTAGTGCAACAAAAATCCTACCAACATTGCTACATTTTATCGTCTTTCACGAAAAATATCTCACTGTTGGTAAGATTTTTTGTTGAGCTAGACGATGAAATATAACACTGCTAGTAAGGGAGCCTTCAGAAATCAGTCCATTTTGCTACAAAGTGACCCCACCCCTTCAATTTCCATTCTCTAAAATATGACCATCCCATTAAAATATTTCCATGAAAAAACAACAACATTTTTAACACTACCTCCCTGTAGAGTATTTGTTAGAACTCAATATTATTGATCAGAAGGTCCTGGGTTCGAATCCCACTTGAGAAACTGGGGAACATTTCCTCCCTTGAGCACCGATTTGCAAAAAGTGACCCACCCTCTAATCACCCCTCCCCCTTGTAATTACTGAAGGCATCCTAAGATTTTTCTTGAGCCAGACGATAAATTATACAAGTGTAGTCAGTAAGATTTTTATCGAGTCAGAGGACGTTTTGTTTCAGTTATCGTGATTTTAATTGTAACAATTTGAAACAATGGATGAGTGGGGGGGGGGGGGGGCTGTACTTGGAAAATTTAAAACCGGTGTGACGATGAATTTCTATAGAAGCTTTTTGGGATAATTTTTGAGGCATATTGAAATATAGTGAAGTATACGTTTAAGCATGGTCAAGAATACTTTGTATGGGGGCATACATAAACGATTCGTGTTATATTATTACGTACACGAAATCACTATTATGCCACCAATTTTCCAAGTATAAACATCAACTTTGGATAAAAATAATTAAAATAATTAACTCGGTTAGGGCCACTTTTATCACCACAATCTCTTGTACATATGATGTATCATAAAGTCCTTGATGATCCAATATTGGTTGTATGTTAGACCACTAGTGGTCTCAGCTTGTATGTCAAATTGGCTCCAGCACCCTCCCGGGGTGGAACACTCCATCTGTGTTTATTCTCCACTTATCCATCTTCTTCGTCTTACTCGGTTGCTATGGTAATACCAAGTGAACATGCATTTGTTTCATTGTTATGTTGTAGACTGGTTGACATGCACCAGGAACTGGGCATGCTCTGAGGAAGCTGTCCATGGCTACATGCGTCGCTACGCCACCGAGAGTCGCCTAGGCTACACACCAGACTGTGAGGACTATTCTCGCATTCACAATGGAGGACCTAACGGTCATCTAAATCCAGCCACCGATCCTCATTGGGATAAGACACGAGACTGTCTGATCCAAAATACCTGTTGTAATCCCTATCCTCCACTTTGGTGTTAGTTGGTACAATATTTGTAATTAATTGATTGATTGATTGATTGATTGATTGATTGATTGATTGATTGATTGATCGATCGATACTCGATACTTTTCAATTCTTCTGTAATTTATATTCTGGTCTAATCAACAATTAAAGAAACAAATTGATTGCTTAATTACATCATTAACTTGTCTCTCGTCTCATAGTGTGCTGGGTCATGCGGTTATGAACAGACAAAGTCGTTACAGCCATTCAGCATAAGCATGCACTTTCGATGAGATGGGATATCAAGTTCAATGAGACTGGTTACAAGGTTTCGTTTTCAGACAAATTACAATAAAGATAGCTGAAATTGACCTTTCTCTGTGGGTGTCCCATTTTCTGGTCTGTCTGTAAAGTTAGATATTTGCCTGTTTAACCATGTATCAAGTCTGCCAAGTTTCCCATTGTAGTAGTAGTAGTAGTAGTAGTAGTAGTAGTAGTAGTAGTAGTAGTAGTAGTAGTAGTAGTAGTAGTGGTGGTGGTGGTAGTGGTGGTGGTGGTGGTGGTGGTAGTGGTAGTAGTAGTAGTAGTAGTAGTAGTGGTGGTAGTGGTGGTGGTGGTGGTAGTGGTAGTAGTAGTAGTAGAAGTAGTAGTAGTAGTAGTAGTAGTAGTAGTAGTAGTGGTGGTGGTGGGGTAGTGGTGGTGGTGGTAGTAGTAGTAGTGGTAGTGTGTGTATGATGTTACTTTTGAAATCATTAACCAAAGTCAGAGCAGACACTTTGAAGCAATGATTGTGTGCTGTCTGTATTACAATTATCTTAACACTATGAACTGGTTCCAGTCTTAGTGATCTTGCTATCTCATCTATTCCAAACTACATACTCATTCTGTATTAAAAGGCTGTAAATGGAGAATGCTATTAAAGCATCACGGGACTGTAAAAACTAAGCTGCAACCCTATCAAGACATGGGAATGAGGAGTTATAGAATTCATCGATTTTTGGACACACTCACCCACAGACATACATGCAGAAACACAGATACTCACGGACGCAAACACACACACACACACACACACACACATACACACAAAGACATAGAGACAGAGACACAGGGACATAGGTACATACATACAGACAGATAGACAAACAACCAGACGGACAGGCGGACGGGCTGATGACAAACAGACAGACAGACATACAGACAGACAGACAGACAGTTGATAACAAAATTGACACGAAACTCCTCTTTTTTTTGAAGAACTTTACTCCTTATTTCCAGTTCATTGCAAATTAACTAACATTTCTCAAATTTAAACTGTCAACTTTGTAAGTAATACTTTTCTTTGTAATGGTAGATGGCTGACCACAATTAAGTGTTGAAACATCATTTTCTAACCTGTAGAAGAAATGCAACGGAGACGATTAATCAATTTGACATAAAATTGATAGATATCAGATGCCGTAGCAATAAAAAGAAGAAGAAAAAAGGAAAACCACACACACACACACACACACACACACACAACCTACCCCACAGATATACAGGTATATAGGTACAATTGAGAGTGTAGAAAAATATGGGAACATAGTAGTTAGACAAGCGGAAACTAGTTTCTGGACACTAAAACGAGTTTTTTTTTACATGGCATTTCTATGACATAACCACCTGTAGAAGCAATATTCAACAATGTTGCAAAATGAAACTTTTCTAAAATTGGAGTTTTTGGTTGCCATTTATTTGAACATCTAAGCAATAGTTGAATAATCTCATTTTCATTATCAAAAGGGTTATTAGTTAGTTTGTTTTTTGAAATTGTATAAAACCAACACCATGTGACTATGAACCTTATCTTCATGAATGCAGTATTAAAAAGACTTACTTCTGCATTTGTCAGTCGCCCATTTGGTGATGACGTCATCATTTAGCCAACTTGATTTTACATACAAATCGCTTGTTGTCATTGCAATTTTCATCCTCCCAGTCACTACCTGTAAATGTGATAGACGTCAGCCAATCAAAATACTACTGTGAGGAAGAATCAAAGACGTAATATTGCCGTTGGTGGCGCTCTGCTATCAATATTGATTGTTATGCTAGGGGTGGGGGTGGGGGTTGAATCAGTCACTTTTACCAATAGTGTATTATGAGACATTATGGCCAGTACACAGAGTTAGGAATTTCGTATTTCCTGAAACAAGTACTTCAACATTTGTTTTGGCAAGGTTTCAATAGGTGTATTTCCCGTGATGCATCGTCCCAGTATTCAGGAATTCTCTTCTGCGAAATGGTTCCTGATTCTCACATATCTTACTTCAGAGAGGCTGTGTGATTAAGATATTGGTAGAAATTACTGTTCTTTCGTTTCCTTAGCATACAAAATAAAGCTAAGATAAAATCAGTCTTATGTGTGTTCTCATTTAATGTATCTTTATAATAACACTTTCTACATTGTACCAGGTATGAGGAGTTTAACGCTATATAGCTACGAACACGGAAGTCCCGATTTTCCCAGCGTCCATTGCGTATTCAACATGGCGGCAAGTTTAAGGAAGACTCGCCAAGGTAAGAATTAGACCATTTCTGCTTCAGAAAATCAAAAATACATATTCATATAGCGTACGTCCCGGGAAGAATGAGTTGACGAATTAACATGGCAAATTTCATTGATCAATTTCACTGTTTGGGAGAGGAGTTAGTGAAAACCTTTTTATAGTCTACTTTGGGGATGTCCTATTCGTAGTATTCGCAAACACATCCCCATACGAATTGATGTACATGCGTATATTGAATCACAGCTCCTCTACCAGCGTACTGTGAGTTTTGTTAGTTGGATGGGGTATACTGTACTTTTACATAGAATCTGTTAGTTTGTAGGCAATGTATGGGGTTGTTACTCTGTCTATATAACATATATTACTACTAGGCTAGCTAATAGTATGTAGACGTCCTACTAAGCACTTGCCAGATCCCCATATGAGTGCATGGGATTATACTACCATTACCAAGTGAAGTTTATCCAATACTGGTTACAAAGTCTCCTTTCACAGCTGTATCTGTTTTCACCAGCCATAGTCCTGCCATGTTTATACGATTTTGTGGGTCCACATACATATACATCATTCATTGGTCTATCCAGACTCGAAATTATTCATATAAAAATAACTTTTTGATATTTAAGATTTTCTGTGGTGTATACTAGAATTTGTGGTGTCACCGTTTTAGTAAAATATTTGCATTAAATTAAATCATTTCGTTATTTATTACTGATCTGAAAGAATCTTTGAACTGTTGGCTTCCAGGAGCATTGGACATATTTAACTAAAATCCGCGTACCTGGTACCATGTAGAATTTCTCACAACTTGTATTTTTGTACACATTACTATATCGATTGGGCTCTTAACTAATATTTGTTACCTACCCCTGATAAGGGCATTAGTAGACACCTATTACACCAAAGGGTGTCATGCAGTAACTTTTTCCTAATGCTGAAAGCTGCCTGGGAAATAGCTTCTACATAACAGAGGCGTAATAAGATGTTTACTAGTGGGTGAATAAGGCCAGGCAATAAGTGTTAACACATCACATTCTTGGGCACATGTTCTATTCATAATCAAAAGAAATCACAGAAAGAAAGGGATCCGCATGCTACTGTAATAGTGCCCTAGGGAAAATAGAAAACTAATATTGTCCTCTTCATGCAAATTAGGGTGAAGTTAATGACTGGGGTCACTGAGCCATACCACGTGACATGATCTTAGCCAATCATTGAAGTTCACATTGAACACGATGCATTATAAAAACGAATACTCGCCCCCTGGTAATAGTCCCTCATTACGTTGTTCAATACAGTTAACATCGCCATCAAACAGGCCCCGAGAGTTTTTATCAGGTTCTCCAGAAGCCCAGTTTGTCCAGACGACGTCAGTCTTATCTACCCACTCATAGGTCCATTCCTAAATATGCAAGAATTGTACCACTCATATTTTTATATCAAAACTACAACTGCTTACTATAAGTTTTAAACCAATTACTTTGTTCCAAGAATTGTTGCATTGAACATGCATAGATAGACCGATGAAAAATGAGGATTTGAATGATTTGATATGAAGTTATTGATGTTGACAGAACAAGCAAATCTACACAATATGATGCAAAACCTATCTACACTACCCTGCACTGCACTGCATTGCACTGCACTGTACTGCATTGCTCTGCACTACACTATACTACATCACACCATGTCACATCACACCATGCCACACCATGCACAACACACCCACATTACATCACACAACATTAACCACACTGCACTGCACTGCACCGCACCACACCACACCACACCACACCACACCACATCACACCACACTACACTACACTATGCTACACTACACTGCACTGCACCACCTTACTCTATTACACTACAGTGTATCCCCCTACACTAAACTATAACTATAACTAGACTAGACTAGACTAGACTAGACTAGACTAGACTACACTACACCATACTACACTATGCTACACTACACTATGCCACACTAAACCTAACTATGCTACACTACACTACATGACACTACACTATGCTAAGCTACAGTACACTATGCTACAGTAAACTACAGTACTCTGCACTGCACTACATTGCTCTATACACTACACTACACCATGCTACACTACACTACACTACACTACACTACACTACACTACACTACACTACAATTATATCACACTGCACTATACTACACGACATTACATTACACAACACAATACTGCAGTACACTACACTGTGTATCTCAATATGACATGGAACACAACATAGTACTGCAGTACACTACACTGCATCTCAATGTGGTGCCGAACAGCATAGTGTATACAGTACTAGGACAGTACTACAATACGATCAAAGCATTACAATGTAGCAGAGCACTCCTGAACATGATACAATACTATACAATGCAACACACTCTATAAATTACATCATATTTCTCGATATTACAATCATTGATTGAATATATTAAACAGTACTTGGATCCTTACCCTCTCGAGATCGTTCATTCCAATCCAGAGATCCCATTCACCGCTACAAACTTCAAGAACCTTGTTGTTCTCCTGGTTACTGTGTATCGAAGCCAAGCTTGCACCTGTTCCATAAGAATTACAAATAGCCTGTGCCTCTAACCATGGCTTCACATTAGTAAAACAACGATAACAGTGTGTTTGTCCGCCACTTGTCCACTCTACCCAGCCACCATCTTCCGGACACTTTTCAAGTTGTCCATGGGCATAGGCTGCTACCAGAATCAAAAGCACGAGGAGTTTCATTGCTATGAAAATAAAGAGACACAGAAAATATACACGTGAGGCATGTAAAATCAAGAAAGTCTCTCTTTTATTTGTTGTGTAAGTGTATGGTGGGAAAGGA
>NC_135569.1:5639039-5671539 GCF_964340395.1 Glandiceps talaboti
GTCTTTACCTGTAAATGTGATAGACGTCAGCCAATCAAAATACTACTATGAGGAAGAATCAAAGACGTAATATTGCCGTTGGTGGCGCTCTGCTATCAATATTGATTGTTATGCTAGGGGTGGGGGTGGGGGTTGAATCAGTCACTTTTACCAATAGTGCATTGCGTGACCTCTCTAAACTACTGTTATTAGATGGATCTGGATCTGTGTACACTCGGGTGAGACATTATGGCCAGTACACAGAGTTAGGAATTTCGCATTTCCTGAAACAAGTACTTCAACATTTGTTTTGGCAAGGTTTCAATAGGTGTATTTCCCGTGATGCATCGTCTCAGAATTCAGGAATTCTCTTCTGTGAAAAGGTTCCTGATTCTCACATATCTTACTTCAGAGAGGCTGTGTTATTAAGAGATTCAGTCTCATGTGTGTTCTCATTTAAAATATCTTTATAATAACACTTTCTACATTGTACCAGGTTTGTATGAGGAGTTTAACGCTATATAGCTACGAACACGGAAGTCCCGATTTTCCCAGCGTCCATTGCGTAACCAACATGGCGGCAAGTTTAAGGAAGACTCGCCAAGGTAAGAATTAGACCATTTCTGCTTCAGAAAATCGAAAATACATAGCGTGTAGCGTAGTACGTTCAGGGAAGAATGAGTTGACGAATTAACATGGAAAATTTCATTGATCAATTTCACTGTTTGGGAGAGGAGTTAATGAAAACCCTTTTCTAGTCTACTGTGGCGATGTCGTAGTTCTGCTTGCATACGGAGTAATCTGGGACTCGATTCTGACAATTGTCTCTCCAACATCCGTCCTCCAAAGAGCCAGCCCGTGAAACACGGACTTACTAAAAATGTCGGTAACTCAGGAATAAAATCGCCCAGGGGTCAAATATTAGCAATAAATCTATTATTTAGTCGGTTTACCTCATTTTGACTGTAAAAGTCCTATAGCGGATGACCAAAACTATCAAAATCGGAACTTTTCAAGTTCTACCGTAAATTTAATCACAGCTCCTTACGTGCATCGGCGCAAGTGTCTCTGGGTAATCATTCATATCGCTCGTGATTTCAAATGTGGTGGTGTTGACGAGGGTCAATTGAATATTGCAGTTCGAACTTAAAAAGGTCCGATTTCGACACTTTTTGTGATCTGAGCAGGGAATACTACCGTCAGAGGAATGGAAAGGGCATAGATATTCGATCGATTGCTAATATTTGATCATTGGGTAGGCAATGCTTTTGCAATTGGTGCGCATATATTTTGCTTGTGGTCTCGTAAGATGCCGCGTCCATTGCTCTTTGCATGGCGGTGTTTAGAGTCAAGTCAGCAATATAGACTCGTGCACTGCCTGTAAGCACGGCTAGGGTTGTCCTAGTCCTATTCGTAGTATTCGCAAACACATCCCCATACGAATTGATGTACATGCGTATATTGAATCACAGTTCCTCTACCAGCGTACTGTAAGTTTTGCCAGCTGGATGGGGTATACTGTACTTTTTACATAGAATCTGTTAGTAGGCAATGTAGGCAATATATGGGGTTGTTACTCTGTCTGTATAACATATATTACTACTAGGCTAGCTAATAGTATGTAGAGACGTCCTACTAAGCACTTGCCAGATCCTCATATGAGTGCATGAGATTATACTACCATTACCAAGTCAAGTTTATCCAATACTGGTTACAAAGTCTCCTTTCACAGCAGTATCTGTTTTCACCAGTCATAGTTCTGCCATGTTTATATGATTTTGTGGGTCCACATACATATACATCATTCATGGTCTATCCAGACTCGAAATTATTCATATAAAAATAACTTTTGCTACTGTAATAGTGCCCTAGGGAAAATAGAAAACTAATATTGTCCTCTTTATGCAAAATAAGGTGAAGTTAATGACTGGGGTCACTGAGCCATACCACGTGACATGATCTTAGCCAATCATTGAAGTACACATTGAACATGATGCATTATAAAAACGAATACTCACCACCTGGTAATAGTCCCTCATTACGTTGTTCAATACAGTTAACATCGCCATCAAACAGGCCCCGAGAGTTTTTATCAGGTTCTCCAGAAGCCCAGTTTGTCCAGACGACGTCAGTCTTATCTACCCACTCATAGGTCCATTCCTAAATATGCAAGAATTGTACCACTCATATTTTTATATCAAAACTACAACTGCTTACAATTACAGTTGTACTTTTAAACCAATCACTTTGTTCCAAGAATTGTTGCATTGAACATGCATAGACTGATGAAAAATGAGGATTTGAATGATTTGATATGAAGTTATTGATGTTGACAGAACAAGCAAATCTACACAATATGATGCAAAACTGTACTGCATTGCTCTGCACTACGCTATACCACATCACCCCATGCCACAACACACCCACATTACATCACACAACATTAACCACACCACACCACATCACACCACACTACACTACACTATGCTACACTACACTGCACTGCACCACCTTACTATATTACACTACAGTGTATCACCCTACACTAAACTAGACTAGACTAGACTAGACTAGACAAGACTAGACTACACTATACAGCATTAGACTATATTAGACTACACTACACTTCACTATGCTACACTACACTATGCCACACTAAACCTAACTATGCTACACTACACTACATGACACTACACTATACTAAGCTACAGTACACTATGCTACAGTAAACTACAGTACTCTGCACTGCACTACATTGCTCTATACACTACACTACACTACACTACACGACATTACATTACACAACACAATACTGCAGTACACTACACTGTGTATCTCAATATGACATGGAACACAACATAGTACTACAGTACACTACACTGCATCTCAATATGGTGCCGAACAGCATAGTTTATACAGTACTAGGACAGTACTACAATACGATCAAAGCATTACAATGTAGCAGAGCACTCCTGAACATGATACAATACTATACAATGCAACACACTCTATAAATTACATCATATTTCTCGATATTACAATCATTGATTGAATATATTAAACAGTACTTGGATCCTTACCCTCTCTAGATCGTTCATTCCAATCCAGAGATCCCATTCACCGCTACAAACTTCAAGAACCTTGTTGTTCTCCTGGTTACTGTGTATCGAAGCCAAGCTTGCACCTGTTCCATAAGAATTACAAATAGCCTGTGCCTCTAACCATGGCTTCATATTAGTAAAACAACGATAACAATGTGTTTGTCCGCCACTTGTCCACTCTACCCAGCCACCATCTTCCGGACACTTTTCAAGCTGTCCATGGGCATAGGCTGCTACCAGAATCAAAAGCACGAGGAGTTTCATTGCTGTGAAAATAAAGAGACACAAAAAATATACACGTGAGGCATGTAAAATCAAGAAAGTCTCTCTTTTATTTGTTGTGTAAGTGTATGGTGGGAAAGGAGTTGTTTTTTGAAGGATATACAAATTATATATAACATGGAAATTGTCCCCGTTACTTTCATCGTGTGTAATCTACCACTCTTTTTTGAAACTTAAGGGGAAAATTATCGTGAAAAGCGAATCCTTACCTGAACAGTTGTAGGAAAATACCAATACTGTAGGTATTTTCAGCTGCAAATAGCTGAAAATGCTACATGTATTAAAAGATAAATGTTATCTGCCTAATTCGTGACTTATTTCAATATTTTCCTTTAATGCTGGTAGGGAACGGGGTAAGTTAGAAAACGTGTCTAATGAGCATATGTGGTGAAAGGTTGTCTATGTGAAATAAATCATTGAATTGTACCGCAACTAGGACACAGACAGGTGGGTGCCATTGTTTTTTGCATGTCTGCAATGTGGCATCTCGAGAGATACTGTATTGATTCAATCTCGTTATCTTTGAGTGCAGCATGTGGTATGTGTTACTTGTTTGTGTGTCGTTTTATCAAACAGATCTAGAGCCAGACAGTGAACAATAACACCCATCCATCCATCCATCCATCCATCCATCCATCCATCCGTCAATCAATCAATCAATCAATCAATCAATCAATCAATCAATCCATCAATCAATCAATCAATCAATCAATCAACCAACCAACCAACCAACCAACCAATCAATCAGTCAGTCAGTCAATCAATCAATCAATCAATCAATCAATCAATCAAGCAATCAATCAACCAACCCTGTCGATGCCTGCTGTTTGTTTCTGAGTGGCTAAAGTCCTTGGGCAAGATTTGAACCATGACTGTGCCTCAGTCAACCCAGCTGTACAATTGGGGACCTGGTAGGATGTAGGTTGCAATGTGAAGGCTTTAATCCTATGCGCTGAAATGGCTGCAGTGGATTGTATGCTCCCCGGGGAGTTGAGGAAGACTAAAGGGCCGTTGTGCCGTTCTGGTCCGAGCCAGGGGTAATACTTGTAAAGCGCTTTGAGCACAGTGTGGGAAAGCGCTATTTAAGAACACGACATTATGGAAGAAAACAGTTAGTTCTATTTTTCGCCTTACATCTTTCATCTTACATTTTCTACACATGCACATTCAGGAATATCCTGTAAATGATGGAACTCCAGCTTAAAATATCGTCTTTGATTTATCAACATTTTATTGAGTGAATTGATGGAATATCGTCATTGTAAACTTACGGTGGATCGCGGCTAATTCGCTGAGCGTACTTTTCTATTATCGTCACTTCCGGTTCTCCTGTTCTAAAGATCGGCACGGGCTTTATATATAATATTAGTAATAAAGCATTTTGTCGCGTCAGTAATGTTAGTGGCGAGCATAAAAATTGCGAACAAAGCTGGGAAATTTTTCAAATGCAAATCCTGAATACACCAAAACTACTGTCATTAGAGGGTGCTATACTTCCAAAATTAGTGCGGGACCCTGAATCTTTTGATTTTTCAAGTCTTTGATTACACCTATACAAATTTTGTACTGCCATTAAATAGTTAATGGCGAGCCTCCATATTTCAACGTCACTTCCTGTTAGTCGTGATATTTGTGTTTGAGGTGACCTTAGACATCAATTGTAATTTTGCAGACAAACTTGTACTCTTTGTTGCAATCCATGTCATCCCATTGGGAAGCTACAAGAAAACAAAAAGACAACAATTATACTTTCCGATACTCCAAACCAATAAAAACTACGTCAGTGAAATATTCTTACTAGAAAGTATGTCATCAAAAGTATAATATGACGTAATTAATATTATTCTAAAAAAATATTGGCGCAGAACTATTATATTACATCATCGAAGCTATACTATAATGTATATCTGCCGACATCAGACAGTGGAGGAACGGAACCTGTTACAAACAGGCAAAGTAAACAACTGAATTGGATTAATAACACTTGGCACAGCATGTTGGAAATACAGAGACTTATATTACATTTCATAATTTTCCAAGAACATTTATATGGCCGGCCTCATACATAATGGTAGGTCACATTCACAAACTTCAAATTAGAAATTCCATGGCATTTCATGTACACATAAAGAGGCCATAAAACTTCTTATCAAACAACAAAATGCAATACAAGCCTCTGCTGTTCTAACCTGCTATGTGCTAAGTGTTATTAATCCAATTCATTTGTTTACTTTCCTTGTTTGTAACAGCTTCCATTCATCCACGGTCTGATGTCAGCAGTTGTAATATTACCCCAAAAAATTTCGTCACTGAACCATGATATTACGTCATCAAAACTATGCCATGACGTAATTAATCTTATTCTTAAAAAAATCGTCACTGAAATATATTACGTCAGAAAAATGATAGCCTACTTGATCTCATAAAATGACGTCATCGAATCAAAACTATGGTCTTATTTATCTCACTCTAAAAATTACAATATGAAATCATGCTATGACGTAATTTATTTATCATACAAATTACGTCACTGAAACATGCTATGACATAGTCTTTCCTTACTCTTGTTACGTCATTGACTCGGCTTTTGTGTAGATTAAACATCTATTAGTGTTCTTCTGCTCTTTATGAGGCTAAGGGAGTCTAAATGTATGTGATTACTGACCAAAATGTAACCTTTTTTTGGGGGGGGGGGGTAACTTACATGTTGTGAGTGATGGGTTGTATGCAGTACAATCTTCTCCGCGTTTATCATCTGGTGCATTGTTGGCCCAGTTAGTGTATTCTACGTCACTTCCGTCACTCCAGGCAAACTCGCCTTCCTGTAGAATAAATCAAGAAATACAAGATTTAGTCTGAGACCCTTTTCACATTTCACGACGTAGAAGGGATATGTCAAGACATTACACGGAATTTGCAGAGTTGATAGAGCGTTATTAATACTGTTTCATTACTTTTGTTGGGCACGGACATCGTATCCCCCGCCCCTTCTAATTACGTCACTTCCCCCATCACATTATTCAAATAAGATGATCTGTTTGACACACGACGGCAAGATTATAGATATAGATATTGCGGGACTAAATAGTTATTAAACAAATGAAATCAAATAAAAGAATAGATAATGTATTTAGAAATAATAGCGCGGAAATAAATGATCATAGGGATATAGAAAAGACAAGAAATGCGAAGAAGTTTCAAAATCTAGAATGGGTTATTTCTTTACTAATGATCGCCTACATACTCTAAAGAAGTCACGTGGCAAGTCTTACCCAATCCTTATCGTTCAGGCCAATCCATACTTTTTGAGAAGATGGCAAAAGACCAACGACAAACTCATTTTCCTGACGACTGTGAATTGAAGCTAAGTGGCCGCCAAAACTTTTGCAAGCGGATTCTGCCTTGATCCAGTCATTTTCAGCGTCTATAAAGCTGTAACAGTTCCCGCCGTAAGTGGGCCAGGTACTTGGGCATATGCTTTGAGAATAACCTGAAACTGAATTAAATCCGACGTTGACAGTTACATTCTTTGGTTATTTTATTTAAAAATATTGTTCATGTTTGTTGTGAAACCGTGGACTGTTTGAAATGAGACGTCTTAAATTTCCAGTTTGTCTTGCACAGGATTGGATGTCGAAACACTAGTTATTAAAGGAAAAATCCACCCAGACTTCTTTCTGCCTTTCATGTAAAAGTTGATTTATTACACTTGTATTGACTATTACTATCAACTTAAATGATTTTAAAATAGCACCTATTTAATTTACTAAATTTTGAAATCTTGTAACGAAACTCTACTGCATTTGACATATGTTCTGTCATTACGGGGGTTTCCTGCAAGGGTTTGAGGGAAAACCTGGGAGAATATAGCATCATGGTTACGTTATCTTATTTTGTATTCTCATCAGACCGCCATAAGGCATTCAATTCAACTACAGATTAGTCAGAAAAACTACATGCACGAAACACACTATATTGATAAGTTCGTCTGGTCTAGAAATGGTATAATAGTAAACCACTTCCATTTGCTAGGATATTTATTTTTGGAAAAGTCAAATTTTTGGAGAAGATATTTTCATTTACTAGTAAAAGTTTCCGGAACGAATCGAACGAGCTGTCAAGTTCTTGCTACAAATTGGAATGAGAACGTATTGCTTGTGTTTGTGTACCGATTAGTCACAAGTGTTCTCTTAGTAGTATCGCCTTGCTCCAATATGTTGCTTTTTAAAAAAAAATGTTTTACTGGATGCTATAGAACTTACCGACAATGGCCAAGAACCAACACAGGGTAACAGCTGACGCCTTCGACATCTTGACAAAGTTGTTAATGAAAGTTTATGAGCTAAAATAGTTCAAGAAAAAAAAGACAAAGTGAAAACACCGTCATGATTTCAAAGATCTAGATTAAAAGTACCTAAGAGTACAAGTCTATTATGGCATCAACTATGCTAAAGACACCAGAAATCCACATTTAATGTCATCGTAAGCATGTTTCGACACTAACATAACGTGGTACAAGCTGAGTACTCACCATGCACCACGCTGGAATCAAACTTGAAGGAGTCTGAACCGTGTCTTCGACTGAATGTATAATTACCAGTTCACTGTTGACCTTCAGCCAAGATTGTCAACAGTTTTGAATTTAAACCCATATTTGGAAAACCCGATATTTAGAACTTTAAGACCAGTAATCTGCCAAGGAAACTTGTTTGTCCAGACATCTATATCATTGTTATCAGAAAGACAATGTTCACCTGAACTCAAATCTCCAGTTTCCCTCGCAGCTTTAGATATATCAAGTTTATCATTTAATCCCATTATAGCAGAGGATTAATGAAAGGAAGAGATTAAATATAATCCGATATCTTAATTTGTGAACACAAAGTTTCAATATTTGGATGTTTTCATATGAATAGTAATCGGGAGAGATATCTCCTCTTATACACATATATTTCAATACATATACAGCTGGTTTCATGTTAGTGTTTACTCAGTCTGGCTCTGTTTGATACAACCACACAGAAACCAATGAGAAACTGCATAGTCTACACATCATGATAACAAGGTTGCAATTTCTTGCTACAATTTGTCTAAATGAAATAAAAGATTAAGAGGTACTGCAACCGGACACGCAATCATGTTTTGATTTCAAATAAGCTTTCAATCCCACTTCTCTTAAACACAAAGCTGTGAGAAATGTCAACATCCCTTTTTGGCCTAATTGTATCATAGTCACACAAAAAATTCAATCTATTCCTATATTTCTGAAAATGTCTGATCCTAGTGCTAAAACAAGTAAACAACATAAACAAACAGACAGACAGATAAACAAACCAACAAACAAACAAACGAACGAATCAATCAAGCAAACAGTATACAAATAGATAATGAAAAATATAAAATGATGTCGCCATGGTAACGGAAAGTAAACAACTGCTTATACAATTGCAATAAAAAACAAAAGACTATGTTTAAACATTAGAATCAATGCCTTTATTACACGTTTGCTTTATTTTGATAATTTCCAATTTTTAATTGTTGTCAACTATCTGAATAAAGAGCGACTTGTGTCCATGATTTTCTTCGCCCTGTAATGTGATAGTCAGAAAAAAAAACAGTGATTACATTTCTCATGTAGGATTTCATACAAGTGTGGATATATTGTTGACTAATGCCAGATTACATAATTATGGTTCATAGATGAAAAGGGAGATTCAATCTAATATATTCATTATGTCAAATAGTTTGGGGGACTATTTAAATGATTTCATACATACATACACACATACATACATACACACATACATACATATATACATACATACATTACATACATAAATACATACATACATACATACATACATACATACATACATACATACATACACACACACACAAACATACATACATACATACATACATACATACATACATACATACATACATACATACATACATACAAACAAACATACATACACACATACATACATACATACATACATACATACATACATACATACATACATACATACATACATACACACACACACATACATACATACATACATACATACATACATACACACATACACACACATACGTACATACATACATACATAAATAAATACATACATATATACATACATACATACATACATACATGCATGCATACATGCATACATACATACATACATACACGTACCTGCAATGCAGTTCTTACAGTGGTTTCTTACAAACAAATGGTTTACCACTGTCGCAATCATCAATGGACCATCTGTCGTCTGAGAAATATAAAGGGGGGTTGAAGAATAAAATCAAACATATGATGGTAAGCAAATTAAAAATAAAAGTTTACATCCAGTAATCTTTAAAGATAGCGTTAATACATATACAAACAGATATAAAGACAGGCGTAAATGAAATTGAGACAGCCAGAGGGACTAACTGACAGACAGACAGACAGACAGACAGACAGACAGACGGACATGTGGATATATAGATGGATAAAAGGTTTTAGGCGTGAATGTCAGTATTTACTTTATGCTTTTTACAGTGAGCATACTTCCTTTCTCTCCTTGCATAATTTACATATTGTGATGGAGAAGTGTATAGTTTATGCGAGTGGATCATTCGCAAACTCTTATTACGAAGAAAGTTCTAGTCTTAATATGTTATCGCTCATACTCACAAAAGTCAGAACTGACATCAAAGTATGCACAGTCACCAGTACACAACAAGCCACAGTCTTTGTCAGGTTGACCTTCCCTCCAGTAGGTAAACGTCACTTCAGAACCATCCACCCAGACATAGTCGTGGTTCTGAAATTAATGTTGTGACGTATTATCATTAAAGGGACACAGTTGATATCGTTATGGTTTTTTGTCATTACTTATACCCTAACTAACCATAATCATAACTAACCATAACCCTAACTAACCATAAACCTAACTAGCCCTTACCCAAACCTAACCATAACCCTAACTAACCATAACCCTAACTAACCATAACCATAACTAACAATAACCATAACTAACCATAACCCTAACTAACCTTAACCCTAACTAACCATAACCCTAATTAACCATAACCCTAACTAACCATAACCATAACTAACCATAACCATAACTAACCATAAACCTAACTAGCCCTTACCCAAACCTAACCATAACCATAACTAACCATAACCCTAACTAACCATAAACCTAAGTAACCATAAACCTAACTAGCCCTTACCCAAACCTAACCATAACCTTAACTAACCATACCCTCACTAACCATAAACTTAACTAGCCCTTACCCAAACCCGAACTCTTCATTCTAACCATTAAATGCTAACCGATAACCTTTCACCTTTCACCTAACCCTGTTTGTAATTAAGTATTACCAAATGGAAATACAGTTTATCATACCTGTAATGGATCATGCATGCCGACCCACATGTCGTTGAAACCTCCCTGCATACTGAAGACAAACTCATTTTCTTGTATACTGTGTAAAGAGGCAATGTGGGACTGTGCACCATAAATTTGGCACTGAGCTGAAGCCTGGACGAAACTCAAGTCACAAGCAAAGAGCCTGTAACAATGGTCATTGAACGGGTACCATAGAGGATCGCAGACCTCTTCTTTGCCATCTGAGATCGAAAAAATAGATATAAGCATATGAAATAACAATTCGGGATACAAAATAGTGCTAGAGTGTTTATGTTAGGTAACGGTAAATGTAACACAATGTTAGAGGAGCAATATGACAAACCAAGTCAATCAATCAATCAATCAATCAATCACGAAACTAGCTAGCAAATGCCAAATGGCAAATGAATAACCATAGTTGGTACATGGATAAATCATGAATGAATAAGCATACATAGCGTTAGAATTCTTTAGATATGAATGCATACATTTAAAACAGAACAGAATACATAAACATCAAACAATTAAATGACGTAACCGAAGATAAAGAAATATCAATACGATATGAATAAGCATGTGCATAAGTTAAAATTATGACGTAATAATAATACATTTTAAGTATTACTTTCTAATAATAATAATCGTCTTTTTGAGCATATTGTAAGAAAATATTGTAGTCTAACATGTCTGCACTGTAAACCCATGTGTTAAAAAGATATTGATTATTCGGATAATTGTTACTAAAAGTTTGAATATCATTCGATTAACTCCTTTTACACATTTTTGTACTTCTTTCCTCTGATTTATGTACAGAGGAGTTAATAGTGTAAAAAATGGAGACTAAAATATGTCTCTACTTTTTAAATAAAAAAAATTATCATGAATGAGGTAATTGCTATAGTTACATATACTTACCACTTTCGTTGATTGGGGTGGCACAAACCCCCCAGACCATCACCACCACCACTAACGACAAAATCAATTTCTTCATCATGAAATTTGCCTCTTGGAAAATATTTTTGACTTTTGTAAAGTCTTCACTATTTGACTAGAGTGACACTGCTGACTTACTAGAGTGACCTCGATAGTCAGATAGTGTTGTCGTCATCTGCAAAATGACCTCATCCGATGAAGGTCAGAACTCTTATAAATCATTTTTGTCGAAGATAAATTCGACGAACGTTGAGCATAGTTTTAGGGACGTTAATCCCCCAATATGTATAATTCATACAGGCACAGAGGTAAATATCTAAACCCATTGAATTTTTTTTAAAATGGGACACAAACAGAGTTTATATGTTTTTTAGCGTAAATTGCGCAGCATATCTAATCTATTTATTGAACTATCGACAGTCACCATTGCATTGTATGCCAGTGATTCATATTGAAGTCTCTTATCATTATTAAATTTATAGGTCAATTATTGTTGAAACATATAGTAAATCCCATTTTCCCACTTCCATCGACACCATAAACGTTTACATTATCAATAAACCACACTGTTGAGAGTTTATGTTGTTTTTTGCAGTTTGGTCATTGAAATTCTGTTTATGTAGATGCGAGAAGGGGATTGGGTATAGGAGGACGTTGGGTAGGAGGTAGGTGGTGGGGATCGAGTGAGTGGAGACGAGAAGGGTGGGGATCAACAGACAACGGAACGGTGAGAAAGACAAGAAGGGACATACAAATCATAATGACATAAACATATTGTATGAATATAAACGGACCTGGAGATAGAGAGACTGGCAGATCGGAAGACACATCTGGAAAGATATCTGCATATCTAATTGATAGATTTATCAAAGCCATATCAGATACAACTGCGGTCCCTTGTTTTAATACGGCACAGCAAATAGTGAGAAACATCAGTTGGTGTAAATACTGGTACACGGTGTCATTTGTCCTTCAAAGATATTTATTGGTATCATATATATCTACTAGATATTGTTAATCTAATAGATACTACTAATGTCTTTGTTGACGGTTTGTTAATCCTATCTCGTAGATAGCATACACATGACGATACAAAATAAATTCCCATAGCAAAGGCACATTAACCGTTTTGGAAAAACTAAATGGGGTTTTCAAGATATGTCGGTCGATGAGAATATTCGGGTCCTATGACCTTGGCCACATTAGCCCCACAGTTCACTATTCAATGTATACTGGAATCAATAAGTTGTTATTTTCCATACACATAGTTTTTTAGTTTGTTGTTTGGTAGTAAAGTAGCCTTATAAATTCGGCAAATTTCCACGGCCTAATGACGTCATCAACTAAAAATCAACACGGAGTTAAAGACTTTAGTATAGAATATGGCCGAAATAACAATCTAAGAATCTAAGAATCTAACTAGTCATGTCTTCTTCTTCTCTCTCTCTCTCTCTCTCTCTCTCTCTCTCTCTCTCTCTCTCTCTCTCTCTCTCTCTCTCTCTCTCTCTCTCTCTCTCTCTCTCTCTCTCTCTCTCTCTCTCTCTCTCTCTCTCACTCACACACACACACACACACATACATACATACATACATACATACATACATACATACGAACACACGCATACATACATACATACATACATACATACATACATACATACATACATACATACATACATACATACATACATACATACATACATACATACATACATATATATATATATATATATATATATATATATATATATATATATATATATAGTACATCTAGTATATATACATACATATCTAGTACATTTCGAACTTTTGAGTTTGTTACAAACTCTTTTTCTTGATAATGATTAACCAAGAACATACATTGTATGTTCACACACCTCAAATACAAGCTTCAGCCCATTTCATGTTAGTATTCACTGAGCTCTATTTGAAACATCCCAAAGAGAAACCAAAAAGAAACTTCACATTCTACACTTTAAGATAAAAAGACCGAAATTTCTTGCTACAGTTTGCCTTAATGAAGTAAACGTTTTAAATATATTGCTACTAGACACAGATACGCGGGCGCATGTTAGTGATGTCTGTAGTTTGTGCCTACAGGGTGGCACTTCAATTCATTTCATTTAGAAAAAATGTACCAAGAAACTATAATTTAGTCTTTCTATCTTAAAGTGTAGCATGTACAGTTCCCCATTTTTATGAGGTTGTGCCAAACAGGGTAAACACTGATATGAAACGGACTGCGACAAACAACCAAGAGATAAAGAACTAACAAATGGACGGGCAGACATAATTCCCATAGTATTACTTTATTTAATTATGAGAATTACCATGAAAGTATATAATCAATATTAAATGTTGAAGGATTGCATATAGCTGTATTCAACTGATTGAAGGAGATTCCCCCAAAACGACAACGTCCGGTACTGTCGTTCGGTACAAGGTGGTGGCCATATTCTGCGTTCACAATATCTGTGGAAGTAATAAAACATATGCAGATTAGATGACAAAATTAAAATATTTGATCATCTTTTAAATATTATTTTTTTTATAACAAGAGCAAACTAATGATATGAGAAGTATACATGGCATAATGGCAATTTGAAAATGAAATTTCTATTCGGGTTTATTTTGTTCGTGCATTGTTACTCATGTGCAACATTTGAGAAATATTGTAACTATGGCAACATTAGGGGTATTAAAAGCGCTCATAATGTGCAATAAAAAGAATGGAAATCATATGTTGAGTTGGTCATCAGGGTGTTTTTGAGTGCAATATTAATCGTTCAAAACAAATCATATTCAGTTTCAAATCAAATGCATGTCACCCTGTTTTTTTATGTTTTTTTTTTTTAGATAAAACGTTATTTGACGTAATGATATCTTACCTTTTTACGACATTGGTTGTTTGCATACAAATCTCCTCTTTTCATCACAATCTTTGTCATTCCATCTGTCATCTGTATAAAAATATACTTCGTGTCAGTACATTTCATTAACGAGTAACTTAAGTTTGAGAGAGAGAGAGAGAGAGAGAGAGACAGACAGACAGACAGACAGACAGACAGACAGAGGGAGAGAGGGATTCGATTCATATTTTGTAACTGGCAAAATGGCAGACAGACAGACAGACAGACAGACAGACAGACACAGACAAGGAGGCAGAGACTGGGAGAAAGAGACAAAGACATAGAGAAACAAGCATTGCGACAGAGTTTGAGAGACAAAGATAGAGACAGAGAAAGGGTGACAGAGAGATGACACAGACAGAAAGACAGACAGACAAACAAACAAACAAACAAACAAACAAACAAACAAACAGACGGACAGACGAAGACAGTGAGACAGATAAGTATTGACCAAATAGTCTCCTTGACAATGTGACTGGAGCTAGCATATATAAATATATAGTCGGATTAAAAACGCTGATGCGAATAGATCATAAATTATGGCAAGCCAATCTTAGGACAAGATGTCTAAATATACTACAGTTGTCTCTGTGGCGCAATCGGTTAGCGCGTTCGGCTGTTAACCGAAAGGTTGGTGGTTCAAGCCCACCCAGGGACGATGAAAGTTTTTTCTTTTATTTTGCCGTTTTATTTAAACATTTCTGAAGTCTATAATTGATAATTACTCTTTCCTGTTTACATCATAGACATTTGGCCCATCTTGTGACCAGAACAACATGTTTGTAGATTGTGAAATACAATACAGCCAAGATCAGGGTTGTATAGAAAGTGTAGTCTATGTAACATCATAACAATTGAACCAATTGTTTTTTTTCCCTTTGAGTATACCGCTTAGTGGATCCATAATTGAAAATAGTTTTCATATTATCAATAATTGTGAGACAAGTAAGTTACAGTGTATCACTCTCATGTATCCACTGATAAGTCACCCAACCTCCACAAGGTTGTTGTGTTTGGTAAAGCGATCATGAGTGGAGATTTGATATCAGAATTTGTTTTGACTAAGTATGAAATGTTCTCATGTGCACCTATAATAATACAATGTTGCAACGGCAGTTTCAAGAGAAAACTGCAGACTCAATAAGTCGGCACCCTGGCACTAACGGAGCTGTGTTGTGAATGGGGAAAGTAGAAGTGTTTCTTTTATAACGATGGGTGCGTAGTCTACACTTTCCATACAACCCTGAACCTGGTTGTACAATTTTGCTGTTCTCTGCTTCTTACTGTAATCGGAACATGCACCCATTTCGACACAGTTTTCGGAACACTTCAACAACAAACCACAGTCGTTATCAGGCTGGTCGGGTTGCCAGATGTAATAGTCAAATGGGGTACCATCTGTCCAAACATAAGTTCCTTCCTGCTCGTCAAAAAATAAAACAAAAGCACACTTAGGCAGTACAAACAAGAAAACTTTAATTACCGCGGCAGTACAAACAAGAAAACTTTAATTACCGCGGAATAGCTTCTTCACTATCAAATACATACACAACAATATCAGTGTGTATTTGTAAACAAAATGATCTTACTTAATTTGTAATGGCCTAATAAAAAAATTGTGTGGTTCCGGTTACGCTCAGTTTTTGAATTTTTCCTCAGACGATCAAATATTTTGGCCTGAATGTCTTTGTTCGCAGGCAGTAAAAGAAAGCGCCTAACCAACAACGATTGAAATGTAAAGTGAAGTGGAGTAAAAATGTCGTTAGCGTGAATACACTGACTAATTTACTTTTGCGACCTAAATATATGATTTTTAAAATTAAAATAATAACATCTTACAAAACCTGACGGTTTCTTTTCTCAGTGAGATATCAGCAATGAAAGAGTAAAAACGGTGATAAAATAAACAAATGTATGTATGTAGAAAAATTAACGTACTTCAGCCTCATCATTCAGACCAAGCCACAGATCGTTGTAGCCACCTTGGAAAGCAAATACAAAATCGTTTTCGTCCACGTCGTGTATGGACACCAAGTGAGAATAACGTCCGTACAGTCTGCACTCAGACTCCGCCAGTGACCAGTTTACTTCCCAGTCAAAAAATCGGTAGCAGTTTCCATTGTACGGATACCAATACTGAAGACAGGTTGAATTTGATTCTAGTCAGAAAAGAGAAATTGGCGACTGTTAAGTAGCATGCAACTCGAAAATTAGAATTAAAAAAATGTTGTTACTTTGTTTAAGAAAACTCGTGCCTTTTCTCTTAAAATTAAGTAGAAAAAAAGAGGAAGTATACCGTAAGCTACTTAGGTACGCCTTCCTTGTGGGTTCACGTTTACAATATGTGGTAGCTGGAATATTTACCAAATTCAAAGTGAAGATTAGAAAATCAATATTGAGACTGACATATCGACCCAAACCGTGTCATATAATGATATATATTTGCTAGAATTTGAAGATTTTGTGAAAGTTTTGCATTCATAATACCGATCTCTAATGATCTTGTTCAACCCAAAGTTGTGCACTAATGTCATGAAGTGGTCAACTTCGTATCCCCAAAATCCAGTCGAAAATTACATCACATGTTAATACTGTGGGGAAATGCACTTACCATCTGCAAGGCCCTGGTAAACAGCACTTGCCTTGCACACAACTAGCAGCAGTCCGAATAACACTTGGTACAACATTTTGTCAAACTTGAACACGCTTTGTTGAACTTCAACCAACTAAGTCTGTTTTGTAGGCGTCCAAATACAAGTCGTTGAGCGAATTTTCCTCAAGACAAGATTAAGGTCATGTGACCCAAAATGTCCGGAAATATCGTGCAAATACAGACATTTTAAATCCGTTAATATGGATTTAGGTATAACGATAATTTGTAAATTTTAATAAATTTGGACTTAGACACCACTAGGTACAACTTTATATGGGTTTGGTGTGGATTACGTAATGAGGGGATATAATCTATTGTCTATACCTGACGTCTGTTGATTTGAGTTGGTTCACAATTGGTGATTGTTAGGACGGAGTTTGACCAAGGCGTATGAGAATATGATGTCAGTCTTTCTGACAACGATTAGGAAGATTGTGTGAGTGAGTATGTATGTATGTATGTATGTATGTATGTATGTATGTATGTATGTATGTATGTATGTATGTATGTATGTATGTATGTGTGTATGTATATATGTATGTGTGTGTATGTATGTATGTATGTATGTATGTATGTATGTATGTATGTATGTATGTATGTATGTATGTATGTATGTATGTGTGTATGTGTGTATGTGTGTATGTATGTATGTATGTATGTATGTATGTGTGTGTGTGTATGTATGTATGTGTGTGTGTATGTATGTATGTATGTATGTATGTATGTATGTATGTATGTATGTATGTATGTATGTATGTATGTATGTATGTGTGTATGTATATATGTATGTGTGTGTATGTATGTATGTATGTATGTATGTATGTATGTATGTATGTATGTATGTATGTATGTATGTGTGTATGTGTGTATGTGTGTATGTATGTATGTATGTATGTATGTGTGTGTATGTATGTATGTATGTATGTGTGTGTGTGTATGTATGTATGTATGTATGTATGTATGTATGTATGTATGTATGTATGTATGTATGTATGTATGTATGTATGTATGTATGTATGTATGTATGTATGTATGTATGTATGTATGTATGTATGTATGTATGTATGTATGTATGTATGCTTGCTATGTGTGTCGATGCAATAGACCACACTTTTAATTTGACATTGGCCATATATTCCATCTCCCAAAGTAGAGGCAATTCAACAAAATACATTCTCACGAAAATAACTTTTAATTGTCATGATCATTTAATAACTATTACTTATTTTAAATTAATTCAAAATCACCACACTAAGCAATCTCAAAGGTGATGTATGATGAGTAACTACCCATCGTCAGAATTCTTGCAATTCTATCCTTCAGCTGATTTTGCCAACTTTTCTGCAAATAAAAAAGATTGTAGTGTGTAAGTAAACTCTCACTTCATAATCCATATCATCTAAGCGTTCACGGAGAGAGAGAGAGAGAGAGAGAGAGAGAGAGAGAGAGAGAGAGAGAGAGAGAGAGAGAGAGAGAGAGAGAGAGAGAGAGAGAGAGAGAGAGAGAGAGAGAGAGAGAGAGAGAGATAGAGAGACAGAGAGAGAGACAGAGAGACAGAGAGAGACAGAGACAGACAGACAGACAGACAGACAGACAGACAGAGACAGAGAGTGGGCAGGCAGACAGAAAAGACAAAGAATGAATGAATGAATGAATGAATGAATGAAAGAATGTGAGAAAGACTCAGACATGTGGAAGTAAAATAATGATATATGGTGTGGTACTGTGCCACACTTTTACGTAGTGACTGACTTGTTAGGAGAACTGTGGAGGTATTCACTTAAATACAGAGTGCTCTGTCGTTGCAAATGTGAAATTTCTTATTACTTTTACATTCTAACCTATTCAATCCGTTACTGGAATGTCAGGCATTTTACATACGTAACGTCTGTTAGAGCTACAATCTTGGTCATTCCATCTCCCAACTAGTAAAGAAAAGACAAACAATTACACTTTTATAGTTACAACCAATGACGTGGAAGACGAAATGAGTAGTCAGCAATAGCTCAAGATAATGAAATATGTCAAATATTTAGGCAAAAAAAAATATTGTTTCTGGTCAGAACATTTTGTCTACAGTGGTACGATGATGCGATTTTTTCTTTAATTCTCAAACCTGTCACTCAGTCTACTATTTATGGCAGTTACTGTTCTTTTTATTTAGTTCTTTTGAGCAAGTGTGTATGTGGGGGCAGATGTAATTTGCAGGTTCATGATTGGCTGTGTAGTTCTCTTCACTGAAGTAGTGAGGGTTACTTTTGTGTTTCTCAACGGATCTGCAGACTGCATGGGCTGGACAAACACGAAAAAAAGACCGACGCGAGGGTGTTTAAGTGGTGCGCGCGCAGACCAGAAGCAATTCTTTCATTTTTCGGCCTTATCATACGTTTTAAAATAATTTTCGAAAAAATTCTCAGAATACAGTGAGGGTAGCTCTAAGAGTGGTTAGTACACTAAGAATAGTCATAATTATTCAATGAACCGATAAATTATTACCGAAATCGCCTAATGTTTGCTCGACACATCGTTCTTCGCAAAATAAACCACAGCTGTTGTTTGGCTCGCCTGGCTGCCATGTAAAGTACCCAAATTCCGTATTATCACTCCATACATACACGTCTTTCTGTAGTGAAGAACATAGCAAATTTCTGTGTCAGTAGGAAATGTGGAATTGTGAATTTACGGAGCCTTCGGTAATTACAAAGGAGGAGTTGGGGAGAATTATAGAGTTCACATTTCACAAATTGGTTCTCGGAGGAGGGCCATGTTTCTGGAATTAGTGGAGGGCCATATATTACTTTGACTCATTGTGTTATCTAACGTTGCATTATTTTTTTTGGCATCCCACTGCTGCCACCAATGTCACATACATATATGCCACAGCTGCCAGATCCAAAGACAGCCACCACTGTGTGTACTATAATGTCAGAACATATCAATGAAATGTTGGAAACAATTCAATGAATCAATTGTTTGTTTTAGTTTGAGAGGTGGAGTGGGTTTCACAGGCATGAAGGGGGGGGGGCAGTGTGATAAGATATGTGGTAGATTGGAGTGGGGATGTTAACCTCAGTCTCGCAAATATTAGTAGTGTGCCCAGCCAGTTCTGGCCTTGAACTATGTGAATTAGATCAAATAATATATTAATTAATGCAGTGCTTTCGTACAAGGTCACTGTGATGGTAGTAGTGGATAATGACATGTTAACTTTAAAATGTGGTGGCAGTGATGGGATCGAGTCTTCACCATTGATTCGAGGACTTGTACCTATTTAACCTCTGACAGCATATGAACCCAATTGTTTTGCAACATTTCAACAAGTTGGGGGGGGGGGTGTCATGTTTTAGAGATCACATCAAGTCATGTTTTAGAGCAACTTCGCAACTGTTCTAATGTGACTTCATTTTTTTGGTCATATATTATGTTCAATTCGCTTACTTCAGCTCTGTCGTTAAGGCCAATCCAGATGTTGTGTGAGCCTCCTTGTAAGCCAAACACAAAATTGTTTTCTTCATCTGAATGAATAGACGCCAAATGGCCCAGAGGACTTGCTATTTGGCATTCTGCCTCGGCAAATGTCCATTCGACGGCACAGTCAAAGAAACGGTAGCAATTACCCTCCCAAGCAGTCCAGAAATCTGGGCACGCAGCCCTAGCTGTTATATACCAATATGGAAAGAAGTACAAATAGATACATGAACATTAACAATGTAGATGTTGACTATATCATACTGTACACCACGTCACATCGTTAGGCAGTATATTACCTGTTTTTTAAATCAGAAAATTGTATTACAGTGAGTGTTGAAAAAAATATAAAATATACATCTGTATATCTAAGTCGACTTGTGTATACCATGACCTATGAAAGACGTCACAGCAGTGGCAAAAAGACGTTCATTATCATGTTTCCGAGGAAACAGGCGGTTCCTTTTGTAAACGTACCATCAAAACGACATTTTTGATTTACCATGAAATACAATACATAAAATAAAATCTCGGGTTTACTTGACTCTGACATTTAATAGCCTGATGTGTACGAATATTGGAGGTGTGGTGAAAAATATACCATTCACTGTATTGTGACTGTATTGTGCTGAAGTATAGCTGAATTTGGAAGATTTGAAAAAGTCCTCCATCATGGACGTATGAATGGTTTTGAGCTAGTATTATAGCAAAAAGAATGAGAAATATCTCCGAAGTACGCAATTACACATATATTGTTCGCTCACACATTTTGCTATACCCCTGTAATGCGTTTACCCAATAATACCGTACAATTTAACTAAGGAAACCTGACACAAAATGTCTTGCGTTTAAATCTTACTGACACTACAGCTACATTTTATCGTCTGGCTCAACAGAAATCTTACAAACAATCCTATGTGTCTAACAAGATGATAAAATGTAGCAAAGTTAGTAAGATTATTTACCAGACGATAAAATGTAGCAATGTTAGTAAGATTGTTGTTTAGCCAGAAGATAAAATGTAGCAGTATTAGTGAGATTTTTGTCGAGCAGACGACGCTTCGTTTCATTTTTGCGATTTTAACTGTGTTAATTTTCGTTAAGCGAACTTTTACATGATAGTTTAAGTGAGGAGTTTGTTTACGTGGTTTCAGTTGCGCGTTGGCTGCACGTGTATGACATCCCGATCAGTTACGGTAATAAAAAAACTGTACTTACTTTCATGGAAACTCGCTAAAGACAACAAGAGAGCAAAGACTATTTTAACGATTGCCATGTTGATGGAGTCGTATGCGATGTCCTTTACGATGGTTACATGGCAGAGATAAAATCACTCGACCGTCTGACAGATAGAATAATAAATCACCCCTTTTGACAAATTAGTCCGATATGTGTGGGCTTTTATGTGGTAGATATGTATTTTGTTTCAATATTCTAATAAAATTATTTTCATCAGTTTAGTATATGATTGCAGTTCTCGTTCATCATCATCATCATCATCATCATCATCATCATCATCATCATCATCATCATCATCATCATCATCATTATCATCATCATCATCATCATCATCATCATCATCATCACCACCACCACCACCACCACCACCACCACCATCACCATCATCATCATCATCATCATCACCACCATCATCATCATCATCAACAACAACACCACCACCACCACCACCACCACCACCACCACCACCACTATCACCCAACTACTACTACTACTACTACCACCACCACCACCAGTAGCATCACTATAACCATTACTATACTCACATATCAAATCACATCACATCACATCACATCACATCACACCACATCACATCACATCACACCACACCACATCACAAATCAAATCCTATCGCTCTTGCAATTGGGTAAACTAATTATGTTAATGAGTGAGACAGAGGCAGCAACATTAAAACAAAGACAGATAATACATCTTTGTATAAAATTAAAAAACAAATGTCAGAAAAACATTGGTCTCTGGGTAACAAGAATGGTAACAAAAAATAAATAGAATAGTCTAGGATAAATAGGATGGCATTAGGGATAATTTAGGATATTTGTTTTTGAAGACATGTCGACTTAAAATGTGAACACGTGACTGTTCATCTATCACGCTACATCGTATCAGTCCAACAACAGCTGTCAAGTCCCACTATGTTGTTTGGACTGTTTTATATTCGTTGAAAATTCATAGATCATCAAATACAAACTATTCTCCAAACATTTTTTTTACCAAATGCGACCTGCCACACACTCACACAATGTCTGACTTTATATTTTTGAGGGTTTCTTCTTCTCTAAGTGATTACTGGCGTATCTATTCCAAATGCTAATACGACATCAATAAAGAGTCTAGTACTGGAAACGTCTGTTTTAATTTTAAAACGCTGCTCTGTTTAGCTGCATTGCAGTGCTATACGTACACCTGTACTGTAATAATATTTAAATTGACCCCTTTAGTCTGTAACTGTATGTAGTGGCTGGAAGCCATCTTTGTATATAGATAGTTTACACTAAGAGTCCCTGGCGGGATGTCGTTTGTCATTATCGCCAACAGCAGCGGCTACTTTACTTTGCCCCCATGAAGACGCTACTGTCTAAGGTGAGTTTTTGTTCCATATTTTACTTTTCAAGTGAAACTGAAGTCAGAATTCTTACGAAGCAATGTACTGGACCTACAGGTGTGGCCGAGCACGTTTCTAAAGACAGCAAGCAAAGCCTATTTCTTCAAAGTACTTATTTTGAATGCAAATTTATTTTATGTAATGAAACGATATAAATAAAATCGAAATGTATTTTTCGTTTGTATTTCCTTGCAGAATCGTTCGTTCGTTATTCATTCGTTAGTTATACAGCATTCCGAGAACGCTACATTGAATAGCAATTAAAGACTTAAAACTTTATACACCATTTATCACTCACTCACTCACTCACTCACTCACTCACTCACTCACTCACTCACTCGAGTGATTTACTATTACACATCCTCAAAATCAAAAGAACGGCGAAAAGTGCATTACGCAATTATGTTTATTCATATAAGCCTCTGGTTTGTTCATGTACAATACAGACTGTATTTTTAAAAGTACGTTATTATCATTTCGTGAGGGTAGATTTAAATACATTTGTATTTCTGTCTTATGTAATATTCATAGACTTCTATTCGTAACTATTTGTATATCAGTCTCATGTAATATTCGTAGACCCTTATTCGTAAGACAACGAATATATGTTTTGAAGGAAATTGTGCATTTTGGATATTGAAGGAATCGAAGTCTGATCTCATACGTTGACTAGATGAAGATTTTGCACATGAATGGTTTGTCCTCGGAACAATCTTCGTCATCCCAGCCAGTAGCTGTAAAGAGAGAGTAAACATTTATGTCAAAGAGTAAAGGTCATAGACAATTGTGCAAAAGGTCAAAGTTCAAGTTTCACAGTTCATGATTTCGAAGAGCTGAATTTAATAAGTAAGTAGCGTCTAAGGCCAAGGGTGAAGTTCAAAGTTCGAGTCATTCCTGCCTATGTAGATATGATTATTGTTATTTATACGATAGCTTTGAAAACTTACGGAGGGAATCCTTGATTTGGATTTGAGTACAATCTTGTCCATCAATGATTATTCCAGAATCATTATCATTAGGTTCTCCTTTATGCCAGTTGGTATAAGTTGTCTCTGTTCCATCAATCCAGGAGAATTTACCTTCCTGTAAATATGATAAATCAGTTTATTCTTAGCTAAGGATCCATCCATCCATCCATCCAACCATCCATCCATCCACCCATCCATCCATCCATCCATCCATCCATCCATCCACCCATCAATGACTCACTGACGGAATGTTTGATTGACTGATCGATTAATCGATCGATGAATAGATCAATCAATTAATCAATCAGACGGAAATCGAAGGAAAGTGGGTTCCAAATTTATGGATCAACATGCGCGCGAGAATGTATAACATCTGTCTAAACCTTATTGGTTGTAAATTTGGCCGACAATGTTTGAGGAGAAATTATGTTACTTACAAAGTCGCGGTCATTGAACCCTGTCCAGTAATTTTTATAACCACCAGCTAAACCATTGATAAATTCACTCTCCTCTTTAGTATGAATTGAGACCAAATTTCCGCCATATGTACGGCAAATGTTCTCTGCTGTTTCCCAATCTTGGACACCACTGAAGTAGCGATAACACTTATTTTCCCATGGGTACCAAAGATAAGGACAGTATTCGTTTTCTAAAAAAAATAGTATGTGTAGAGAACTTTATCATCATTCGAGGTAACTACATTTTGGTTAATATATGAATCAGTATATATGGAATATATCATCATCATCATCATCATCATCATCATCATCATCATCATCATCATCATCATCATCATCATCATCACCATCATCACCACCACCACCACCACCACCACCACCACCATCATCATCGTCATCATCCCCACCACCACCACCACCATCACCATAATCACCACCACCACCATCATCATCATCATCACCATCACCACCACCACCACCACCACCACCACCACCACCACCATCATCATCATCACCATAATCACCACCACCACCATAATCATCCCCACCACCATCGCCATCATCACCATAATCACCACCACCACCACCGCCACCACCGTTTCATACCGTACTACGAAGAGTTCATATTTTTTACTTGCAACCACTTTTATATTCAATCTCTTAACATATCGAGTCTTACAAAGTACAAGAATATCTCTAAATTATCTATATTCTTTGTAAGATATAGAATTTTACAAACCGATTGTATAGAGGGCGCTCGTACAAGAGAGAGCAACACCAAGGATGACGAGTGAAATCAACATGTTGAAAATTTCTGTAAATTTGAAGAAAGACGAATACTATATGTTAATGTAATTAGTCCCTTTGCACTAACCTTAGACCACGTCACTTTTGTTAGTGGTCTGAGACTCAATGTACCGGTCAAAGTCTGTCTGACTGTCCGTCAGTCTCTTTGTCTGTCTGTCCTTGTATATTCATTTGTACACGTGCATATCATTTGTCACTCCTCTTGGGCAAATTTTCCTCTTGACTTTTGTCTACGTTATCATACCTTCACATGCGTAGCCATAACGGGAAAAGACACGTGTATAAAGTTTCCATTTTACAAAATGATATGTTCAAAAATAAACTTTCACATAACACTTCGGTATAGCACAACTTTAGATGCATATATTTATCCTTTATGGGAACTTCTATCTAGTTGTACATAGTTCAACTGAAATATTGTGTATATAACTATTGTAGTTTCCAAAAGCTTCACAACAAAACCTTAGTGACTTGATGGTAGTTGGCGGAGTGACAGACGCATTTATGTCTAAATTGGCAAATCTTTGAAGTCATGAAACTCGAGATTCCATTCTTGTTTAGTTGCCAACATGTGGGACACATTTACAATGATTTACAAGATGGTAAAAATGCTGTAGTATATCTGCTATCATATCTTCCCCTCCCTCTGTCACCGTTTCTAGGACTCTTATCACTCGGGACAGACTCCGACAATGAGTGACTACACATTTTGACAACCCGAATACGTGACAGAATACCTTACTCACCCAGTTAGATGTCTTGGCCTGCAATAAATCTTCCGTCAGAATATTCGACCGACTTCGAATGTTTTGTCAAAATGACAGAGGCTAAGAGAAGGTTATCAAATACCAGTCTCATATCTCCGACTACATTTGTACATCTGTTTCTTTATCATTCCTTCTCACCATTTTGTTTTTATCTTAATACCTAATCTGTCTCTATTTGTTTGTTTGTTATCAAAGGATGTCTGGTCGTTTGTTTGTTTCAATTCTAAATTCTTATTCAAACGGTATAGTTTGATACTTGTGATAACATTAATATGGCATGATGGTTACAGGTGCACGCTTTCACAAACATGAGAGACGTGCAGACTTAATTCAATATCGTACGATATGTTCTTAAATGTTATCTTTTCGTTGTAAATTACACCGGATGTCAATATTATCATCAATATTGTTTTCATGGAGTTGTTCAGGTGACATGGAGTTGTTCTGCGCACACGCTGTCAAATATTTTACTTTTTGCCTTGTAAAGTACACATCATGACTCAAATGTGTCGTGTCAGCATTTTAGTTCTTGTCTACCGTGAAGTTGAGTAACCGTGGCTTCGGTGAATACACTGAAACTTAGGCAGCAATAAAACTTAACAGAAGTAACTATGTACGTGCAGTGAAGCTTTGTATCTAGACTAATTAGTCTAAAATACAATTTGAAAAGCATTTTTTGGGTTAGAGACGGGAGTCAAATTTTGAAACAATGAAATCATATACTAAGACCATAATACTTTAAAAACCCGTAAGTCACAAACCAGTTTCTCTGAATCACCGTGTGAGGGCGCAACTTTCCAAAATGGCGGCTTCCATCTAAGAGAAAGTCTTGTGTTACTTTTCTTCCAAAAAACAGCATTTAGTTTTAGATGTGATATCTTAAACGTGTCCTATCCAATGTCACAATATATGGAGAGTATTAATGATAAAAATCACTACGAGGTTCAACCCTATTTTGAAGAAAATCGAAATAAAATTGGAGTACTGTACTGGTGTACATGGTCATTGCATGGAGTAGTACATGGAGAAAGCACTTGGTGATACTGTTTTCATATTTGACCGATTTCTTAAACAAAAACGAAAGATCATCAAGGGTATTCCTACAAGTAGTAGTAGTAGTAGTAGTAGTAGTAGTAGTAGTAGTAGTAGTAGTAGTAGTAGTAGTAGTAGTAATAGTAGTAGTAGTAGTAGTAGTAGTAGTAGTAGTAGTAGTAGTAGTAGTAGTAGTAGTAGTAGTAGTAGTAGTAGTAGTACTACTACTACTACTACTACTACTACTACTACTACTACTACTACTACTACTACTACTACTACTACTACTACTACTACTACTACTACTACTACTACTACTATGCAAGCACGTACACTCCAGTACAGTACATGCTAGGCCTACATTTTTTTAGAATTTGTCTTTCTTCAAAATAAGCTTAACTTGAACCTAGCAATAATTTTCATCGTGGACATTCTCCATGTATTCCCAGTTTTAGTGTGTGATTAACTGTTTCAATATTTGACTCCTGTCTCTATCCTACACCTGTTTTTGATACTCCAAAAATTACATCAGCCTATCTGAATGGGTAGTGTGAACTCTTTTTACTACAGACAGACAGACAGACGGATGGACGGACGGATGGACAGACAGACAGACAGACAGACAGACAGACAGACAGAAAGAAAGACCGTCTGTCTCTCCGTCTATCAGTCTGTGGCTGTCTCTCTGCCTCTCTTCCTGTCTGCCTGTGTGTGCCTGTCTGTCTGTGTGTGTGTCTGTGTCTGTCAGCCATCCAGTCTGTCTGTCTGTCTGTCTGTCTGTCTGTCTGTCTGTCTCTGTTATTTGTAACCACTCTTTCAATCAAATTTTAAAAGGCTATCATTACGATGATCCAAGGTTTTTATTGTATTCACAATAAACAATACCATTCAAATTCCAAACACAAAGGGTATGATATTCAAAGTAATCATGTGACAATAATGTGGTCTTTTCCTTAAATTCAGTTTTTAAGTATTTTGCATATGAATTGTCTTTCTTCATCACAGCTCAAATCGTTCCACTTCCATTCTGTAAAGAAGGAAAGGTCAATGTACACTTCATAATGTACCTTAATTCATTGAGCATTTGCAACCAAAATGTTATCCCCAAATATGTTCATCGTCCAGCCAAGGAAAATACGAGAAACCTAAGGGGCCTTGTCACTACTATGAAGAGTCGAAAGACGAGTAGTGTCAAAACACTTACCTCATAAATATATTTTCAGCTGACTGAAGTATAATATTAGGAAATTATATAATTTTACTACAAATATATATTGATGACAATATCACGATAAATAATGTCGATTTTGAATAGTTTGACTCATATTTTGAGCACCGCAAAACACATCTTTTGTTCGAAAACGCTCAACTTGGCATGCGCATGCGTGAAGGAAAATGACTAGTGTCTACACCATGTTCAGTAAAAATGGTCTTTTCATGGCTAATCTTAGAAATTCATCCTCAGTACGATGTTACAGTAGTTGAGAACTACATCGACTCGTGATGATGGAGTAATACATATGGCACATTTTGAAAGACTATAAATAATGGAAACGACAATTCATTCGTAGAGAACTTTCTAACTTTTTCTTTCAACCGACTGACAAGTCACATGTAAGTATGTATTCTACCTACCGTCGGCACCACTTCTACTGCCATCAGCCTCAACGCAATTCTCGACACCCACACCATTGGGTTCCCCTACATGCCAGTCAGAGTATACGTAAGCTGAACCATCACTCCATTCATAGGCACCTAGCTGTTGCCATGGCAAACAATTATTAAAGTGATTATTATACTCTTTAATAATTTTGTTTTGTAAGACCACCACCATGACAACATTCATCATCACTATTCAGAATGTATAACCATCACCACCGCCGCCGAGCCACCACCACTGCCAACATCATCATCATCATCATCATCATCATCATCATCATCATCGTCGTCGTCATCATCATCATCATCATCATCATCATCATCATCATCATCATCATCATCGTCATCAACGTCGTCGTCGTCGTCGTCGTCGTCGTCGTCATCATCACCACCACCTACACCACCACCACCACCACCATCATCATCATCACCACCACCACCACCACCACCACCACCACCACCACCACCACCACTGCCACCACAAATTATAACAGCAACACTAACAGTAGTAACACGATAAGAGTGAACTTACACCACTAGGGTCATTGAGTCCAATCCAGTACCTATTACCACCACAACCCTGTAGTTTGTGAATGAATTGGTTTTCTGGGTCATCATGCACAGAGACTAAATCAGCACCGTAGGTTTCACAAATTGTCTGAGCTCTTGTCCAAGTGTTTTCAGCCATGAAATATCTATAGCAATGTCCTTCAAATTCGATCCAGTATATTGGGCAGTACTCTGGAGGATATTATAAGAATGTTACGGTATTACATAGAGCTTAAATAATATAGCATTGTCAGAATTTTTATTTATGTTCAAGTTGGCTTGTTTGGCCAATTATTATAACTACATGGAGAACGGCTACTCGTGTTTCGATGTTTAGTCCATCAACATCATAACGACACAGCTGAGATAAAACTTCTTCAAATCTGTATGGATGAAGTAAAGAAGAATAGTGATCATATTATACACACATACATACATACATACATACATACATACATACATACATACATACATACATACATACATACATACATACATACATACATACGTACGTACGTACGTACGTATGTACGTACGTACGTACGTACATACACACGCACGCACGCACGCACGCACGCACGCACACATGCATACATACATACACACACATACATACATACATACATACATACATACATACATACATACATACACACACATACATACATACACACATACATAAATACATACATACATACATACATACATACATACATACATACATACATACATACACACACACATACATACATACATACATACATACATACATACATACATACATACATACATACATACATACATACACACATACACACACATACGTACATACATACATACATACATACATACATACATACATAAATACATACATACATACATACATACATACATACATACATACATACATACATACACACACATACATACATACATACATACATACATACATACATACATGCACACACATACATACATACATACACACATACACACACATACATACATACATACATACATACATACATACATACATACATACATACATACAGACAGACAGACAGACAGACAGACAGACATACATACATACACACATACATACACACATACACACACATACATACATACATACATACATACATACATACATACATACATATACACACACAAGCATGCATGCATGCATGCATGCATACATACATACATACATACATACATACATACATACATACATACATACATACATACATGCACACACATACATACATACATACATACATACATACATACATACATACATACACACATACACACACATACATACATACATACATACATACATACATACATACATACAGACAGACAGACAGACAGACAGACATACACACATACATACACACATACATACATACATACATACATACATACATACATACATACATATACACACACAAGCATGCATGCATGCATGCATGCATACATACATACATACATACATACATACATACATACATACATACATACATACATACATACATACATACATACATACATACATAAAACACTTACGACAATAGATAAGTGGCAATCCAACCAACAGAACCAGGCTTAATAGACGAGACATGGTACTGATGACACTGAAAAAGAATATAAAAACGTCACTCCATGAATATGTCAAAAAGTAGTCATGTCGAGTGTTTTAGGGGTGACATATAGGAAGGAAATAAAGTAGTTGTATTTGCTTTGGAAAAAAAGGTATAACGGGAGGGGGGAGGAATATTACCTTATTATCTGTTTTTGTTTAACATTTGTAACTTTTCGTGTGGCTACATACAGGTTTTGACAGCCTTCACGTTTCATTCATATTTTACTCATTCCTGGGTGTATATTAATGACTTAGAAAAGCGGCAGAGTAAGAGAGCAAGGTTAAAGGCATGCCTTCAAGTTTGACCTAAATAAAATGTAATTCAAACCTAACAATGATTGTCAATATGCTCGGTTGAAGTTTCACGTGAATGCTGTCATGTGAAACTTCAAAAAACAGGGAACGAGGCTGTAAAGTTGTTAATACAAACCATTTTTAACTTTAAAAGTTTGAAAATCGTAAGTAAAGATTCTTTTTTTTTTAAAGAAGATTTTGGTATGATATTGTGGGAACAAAGGTAAAACATTGGAGCGGCAATGAAAAACAACACCGGAAGATTTAACGATTCTTTATAGTTTTCACAAACTCCTACATTGAAAATACATGTATCATTAAGAACACAATTCTAATGTAAAGCACCGTGTGTAATGTCTAGCGTAGGGCCGAAATATCCATCTACGTATAATAAAACTTACCTTAGTAAACTCGCTTCGTGGTCAGAAAACAATTCTTGTTAGATTGTCTGTTAGAGATATTTGATTAATGTATGCCATCAACATATGCGCAATTCGCAAACCTTATCTAAGTGTCACTGTTTGTCATGGTTAGTTACCTTAGCAACGGTGCTAGAATCATCATAGCCAGAAGAAGTTGTATTCATAGATAGAATATGGTTGATGCTAATTCCTTCAATACGCTGCTGATAATGTTGAATTGTACAAAAGTCGCAAAGCAGTGTTTCACTTTCTTTAAGAAACAAATAATCATTTTTCGGAAACTGTCGTCAGCTTTCGAAATTAATTTTTCCAATATTAAGGAATTTGTTACGTCAAATGTATCCGCTACAAATTGCAAACAATTCATCATTTAAGATTGAAACAGCTGTCATGTGAGATTTGACCAAATTGTACACGTTACATTGCAGTCCAACTGATCGTATGGAAATATATAATGTTAAAGGGGTACATGCTGAGTTTAAACGTGTATAGGCGTAGTTTTTGCTACATATTTAGAAGGT